>NC_081181.1:96838626-97138626 GCF_029867415.1 Vicia villosa | reverse complement strand
CACGTCTCTACAATGACACAGATGTGCTATGCAACTTACTTCAACAGAAGTAATAGTTTGTAACCATTGTCGAAGTCCCTTTCATTAGGTTTACAGTATAGTTTTTTTTTTTAGAAAACATGTGATCTGAACAGGGAATGTGATTTTACGATTAATTACATATTACATTGCTAATAAATGATAAATTGCAATGAGCATTTTCCTATGCATCTCTTTGAAATTTTAATTTCTTTGCTGATATTGCTCTTTATGTTTTCTGTACCCTGTCTTGGGGTCCTACCTACATTGGTATTCAGCCAACTCATCAGCAGGCTCGATCAAGGCGCTCAGCTTATGCTCCAGGAGATGGTTCTGAAGGTATGTGCAAATGACAGGTCCATTTCTTGTATTCTATAAAGTTCAGATCTGCGTTAAAACATAACTGTTTTGTGGTATATTTCCTCTTTGACAGTTGACGGGGAGGATCCAAGTTCTGCTGACGATGTTGCTACTGAAGATGTTGCCGGTGATAAGAGTGATGCTGCTCAAGATCAAAGTTCCCATTAGTAGTTACGGGTTTGAGCTATAGATTGCATTTTGACAGTGGTGGTTTCTTGTCTGAATTTAGATGCAAATGATGATGCATATTAGAGTTGGTTGTGCTAATAACTAGTTTGAAGCGGTTGTAACCATGAATTTCATGATGTGCTAGGATTGCACAGTGAGAGAGATCCTGAACTATTGCGCCCAGTTGTAATATTTCATGTTTTACAAACAAAAGATAGTTATCTAAAATAAGATTGGATGCTTAACAGTATGATGTTTATGTTGGTGCATCTAATTGAATGAGTTCTTTAGTTGACAAATAAATGCAAGAAACTTGCTAGGATGCCCTACAAAGAAACAGTCAGCATCATACTTAATTCATAAGGAACAAAAATTCTTTGAAGAGATTTTCTTTAAATCAAAGGTCTCCATAAATCTTTGACCACATTCTTAATAAATCATTTACTACTTGTATCATGAAAATTTGGTATTTAAACATCCCTAAACAATCAAGTTACCAAATTATTTGTTTTCCTTTTAAACCACTATTTTGACTTTAAGTGTCTGACAATTGATGATTTAAATATCCAAATATCAAATTCTAAAAAAAAAAAAAAACTATTAATTTATAAAGTTTCAAAAACCAGAGGCTGGAAAATCAAATACCAACCCATTGAACCTTTCAACACGTTGAACTTTCAAATTCAATATTATGACTACTCTTGTAATGAATCTTATTAATTCTCCTATTCTTGGTACAACAGCATCATTCCATTCCTTCACCCCAAAACCCAAAGCTATTATCAAAAACACCCACAACAACTCTCATATTATTACCATGCTCAAAAAACGAGTTAACTTGGTCGAGTCAAACAAACTCACCACAACCACCACCACTGAGTTTGATGACTCGCTGGAACCCACCACCTCCTCCACCACCAAACCATGCTTATGTGGAAGAAGGCACTTCATTGAAGCTGCTGCAACTGCAACATTCACAGCAACCACACAGTCTGCCACAGCCACAAATTCAGATTCTGACTACACAGTAATTCTTTTTCTTTGTAACAGTAAATATATTTCAAATTTTTTATCTGTAATACCGACGTCTTTGAAAAAATGTGCGTCCACGTCTGAGTGCGTCGGTCTCGCACCGATACTTGTGATTATGTTTAATTTAAACATGTCAGGGTCAGTGTCGTGTTTCTGATGTCTGTGCTTTTGTGTTTGAATAAACACAAGTTGAGTCGTGTTTCTGATGTCTGTGCTTTTGTGTTTTCAAACACAAGTTGAGTTTTGCTGACACTGGAAATGTTTTCTTTTGTGTAGGCTTTGGTTAACAAGTTTCACCCACCTAAACCTGATTGGTATCAAAAGTTCTTTGCTTGGGTTCTGAATTCATTTACTAAATCTTATGAAGCTGAGGTTTATTCTTCATTCTTTTCATCTATATAGGGCGGGTTTTGTTTTAAATTCGTTTTATTATGGACTGAATGACCATTTTCTTTCGTGAAATTGTACCGTTACACAATTCGGTCTTTCAAATCCATGGAATTTCAAAATTATTGTTGAAATTGACACTCTCGAGTGTGTTAGTCTTTCGGTTCGTTCTTTTCAAGAACATATGGCCCATTTGCTTTTGCGTTTGCAAGCATATGGACATGCGTTTGATGAGAAGCTACACTTTGCAGCTTCTTGTTTTTGTTAAAAATAACATTGGAATTTGGTATTTGCTAGTTGGATAAATTACCAAACATACGTATAATTGTTCGACCTTTAAAATTTAAAGGACTAAAATGAGTATTCACTTTTTGTTTTTGTTCTCTGAACTCTCTTTTTGGGTGGTTTTATGTTTTTTCTTGTCATTGCATTGAAGTGAGGTTTGCGATATTTTCTTGTAAGGTTGGTCAGTACAAGTCTCAAATCTTCAATATCTTGAAGGAGAAGAAGGCTAACAAAATCTTGGAGATTGGCATTGGAACTGGTCCCAACCTCAGTTATTATGCAAGTGATTCTAATGTGCATGTTATTGGCATTGATCCTAATCCAGAGATGGAGAAGTATGCTCGGTCTTCTGCTACATCGGCTGGATTTCCACACTCAAATTTTGAATTTATACATGCTGTATGTAGTGTTTCTTATTCTTACTGGTTTTAAGCTATATAAGTTACAATCCTTTCTTTAGAATGAGGATTTTGAGGAACCATGGTATAGAGAATTTATGGTCTAAGTGATTATTACTTGATTTGTGTTAATTGATCTTTAAATTTTGCTTTATTTAGGTTGGGGAGGTTATACCATTAAGTGACGCTTCGGTCGATGCAGTTGTTGGAACACTTGTATTGTGTTCTGTTAAAGATGTTGATCTGACACTTAAAGGTGAAGAAACCTTAGCCTTCTGGTTTTATTCAAATTTTTTGCTTACCTTGGCATATTATGAGAATGTTGGGTATGACTTGTAGTCATGGTCTTTGAGGGCGTGAAACACGGGCTACCGCAAAGTTCAAAATTTGTCACTGTTAAATCGTGGTAAAATAGAGCCTTATAAAATATTTGTCTCAGTCAAATACATGCTTCCTTAGGGTCGATGTTTTGTTTAACTTTTAAATTGCACTATGTATGCAGAAGTGATGAGGGTGTTGCGACCTGGTGGAGTGTATGTGTTTGTGGAACACGTAGCTGCAAAAGGTGCATAAACAACTTTTTTTATTCGCTATTTTAAACGGAGTAACAAATAGCTTAATTTTGGTTTGTTTTCTTGGCGATACAGATGGAACATTTCTCCGATTTTTACAGAGAGTTCTTGATCCACTGCAACAGACGATTGCAGATGGGTGTCATCTATCCAGAGAAACAGGAGACAGTATATCAAAAGCTGGATTTTCAAGTGTTGAGCTTGACATGGCAATCTTATCAAATGCTACATTTGTAAATCCTCATGTATATGGAATAGCCAACAAGTAGGATTGAAATTGTGTCTTTGTTCTTCTTAGCATGCTGCGGTTCGGCTGCTTTGAAAGGATTCTAGTCATGAGAGGTTAAATGATTAACCAACTAAGCTAATGGAATTGTGGAGTAGTTTGATTTGATTCAAGCATTGTTACCTTTAGTATAGTTGGTGAGAATTTTTATGCTCATTTTATGCTAGTTATAAGAATAATTGTGCAGTGCTTTATGGCTGATAATATTAATAACAGAAAATGACAGAGTGAATGTTGGCTGGTGTTCAAATTTTCAGTTTTTAGTTTATGTTGTTTTCTTCGGTAGCACAAATTACAATAGAGAATATTCTATTATACTAGAAAATAATAGAATATGTCGATGGCAAAATAGAAAACTAGTCTATTTATCTACTCTACTTTCTATCTATTACTAAGAAATTGACCAAACTGTCAAAATTACCTTCTCCACTAAAAAACATTACACTACAAATTGGACAAAATAGTAACTAACAAAATCACCCAACCACTTTTCTATTGTCCAATGAAAATCAACTTTTTTGCCAAGTGTCAATTGCATGTTTATGATTCAACTTTTTCTCCCAAACACACATCTTCTCTCTCTTACTTAAAATTTCAAATTTCTTTTACATTTCATTTTCCCACACTTTGTTACTTTCATTTTAATTTTTCTTAATTTATTTATTATCACAAAAAATATTAATAATCTATTTTTAAATTTTATATTTACTAAAAATTTCAAATTTCTTTCACATTTCATTTTTCCATACTTTCTTACTTTCATTTTAATTTTTCTACATTTATCTATTATCACAAAAAATATTAATAATCGATCATTTAATTATTATCCCCAAAAATATTTAATTATTTCACGGGTCACTATCAACTCAATATTTAATTTTTTTAATCGATCATTATACATTTTCTCTATCTTAATTAAAATTTCAAATTTCTCTCACATTTTTTTCACACTTTCTTACTTTCATTTTAATTTTTTTCTCTATTTATTTATTATCTCACGGGTCACTATCAACATAATGTCTATTTTATTTTAATCAATCATTGTCTTTATTTGAGAGATAATATCTTTATTTTTATTTTTTCTCAATCTCACGATTTTTTATCATTATTTAATACAATTAAATTTCCATGATTATTGTTTATTTTACATTTGTTTTTAAATATATTTTATATCGCATCAAATAATTTTTTTTATTTCACGGGTCATTATCAACATAGTAGCTATTTTATTTTAATCAACAATTACTATTAATTGAGAGATAATTTTTATTTTTAAATGTTAATATTTCATTTTTATTATCTCCATCTTATAGTATTTTTTATATGATTATTTAATATAATTGAATTTATATGATCATTTTTCATTTATAATTAAACCATTCATTTTTAATTTATACGTATCTAATTAAATTTTATTCAATATTAAATGAATTTACCCCTGCGGAAGCACGGATATCTTACTAATATCTATTTATAATATATTAAATCAAAAGTTACATTCTTGAGTTAACCTATCACCTCCTCCTATGTCATATCACCTATTTTTAAGCGGCACTTCTCAATTTCTTCTTAATTTTTCAAAAAGCCAAATCATATATATTTTCTAGATTTAAATGCAATTTTAGTCTTTTTATTTTAATTTTCTTTAACATTTTTTTCTTTTAAAAGAATCAGCTTTTTAAGTCTCCTTTTTCATATTTCTGGATATTTTTGTCCCCCTCTAAAATAGTTGACACGTCAATTTATGACATGATAAAGATTATGTGGCACAATGGTTGTCAAACTTGCGAGTAGATTTGTAAATTCATACGAGTTTACGAGTCTAGGAAGCCAAAAACAAGTAGAATCGTGCATATAATCGTTTTTTGATATACTCATGTACACTTATACAAACTCGTATAGACTAGCGAGTCTACGAATCTATATGTTTTTTCAAATTTCTCACAATTTATTATTTTTTTGAAAAAAAAACCCACAAATGACCCAAATTTCCTAAAATTTATTATTTTTTTAAAAAAATCTTTATCTATTGCTTATACGATGATATGTTTAAAATTAGATATGTCCATCTCTTAGTCTCTTCCTTTAACAATGACCAGTCGATGACGTCTTGGGAGAGTCTCCTCCTTCATTGGCGTTTCTTCCTCCTTTCATTGATGGCGTGTTCGCGTTTGTCTCTTATTGTTTTCGTGATCGTCTCTTATTCTTTAGGTTCGCATTATGTTCTCTCTTTCTCTTTTGTTCTCTTGCTATGTGTTTCAAAAATTTGTTTGTTGTTGTTATGTTCTCTTTATTTCTTGCTACGTATTTCGTAAAGTTGTTTGTTGTTGCTCTGTTGTATTCATTTGCGATTATTTGTGTTCTTGCTCCGTTTACTGCGTGCGGTGCTATAAATCAATCTTTCATTGTGTAATTGTTCTCTTATATGTTTCACTTGGATGTTTTCTCTCCAAGCATATAAGAGATTATTTTGAACTCCACATATAAAATTTGAGTAATGAAATTTACATTATAACATGAAATTGAATCTTTCAGTAATTACTCTTGTTGTATGTTTCACTTGTTTTATGTTATTTTCATTATATGTTCTTCTTTACTCATTAATTTTGTATGTGATTTAAATCTTGATTGTATGAATTATGCATTTTTTAATTGTAATTATTCATTAATTTTGAATTGTGATTCTTTAATTTATATGTGTGTGTGATTTAATTCCATTGTTTCACTTGGTGTATGTGATTTTTCATTCATTAAACCTTGTTTTGTTTCTAATGGCTTTTGTTTTCATTCTTGCATTTTTTATTGAAGTTATGTATTTATTCCCTTCTTTTTTGTTACAACTTATTCTTTGTTGCTAGCTCTCTGTCTCAAAATGTTTTCGAGCAAAATAATCGACCATGTTGCTGCTCCTAGTCCTAGAGCCAAAGGCACTAGAAGAAAATGTTTCTAGAAGTCGGACGTATATTAGATGGCAACATGTTGAAGATATTCATTAAGATGATGAATGGATAGTTGATGATTCTAATGAAGAAAATGTACAAATTGAAGTTAATATTGAACAAGATGATATTATTGTTAAAATGTTCTGGTAGATGATGTTGTTGTTACTAATGTTAAGCAAAGTGGTGGTGGTATAATTGTTGAATTAGGTGGAAGTGGAACTTCAAGCAATCCAACTTTAGGTAATGATAAAGAAGGTGTTTCATCTGATGCAGATTTTGGTAATGATAGTTAAGATATTGATAAAGATAATGCTGATAATATGGATGTTTTAGTCCATTAGCATTTTTGTTTTATGATTTTTTTTTTGCTTTATGTAGTATGAAATTAAGAAGAAATTAGTACTTCAAGTTTTTAACTATATACTTTTCTATTATATTCAATTAAGAAGGAATTAATTTTGTTATGGAGTATGAAATGTAGATTTTGATGTTAGTTGGTGTTCTATTATATAAATTTGTGTCATATATGAGGCATTTACAAGTATATAAATAGATGTGTGTCATATATGTTACTTACAGTTTTTAAAGGTTATTTTTAATTTTCCATAGACTCGTATGAGTCTGTGAGTCGAGTCTATATATTCTTTACGAGTTTGAGTAGATTCGCGAGGCTGACAACCTTGTATGGCCCCACTTTCAAAAAAAAAGTATGACATGTCATTTAAAAATCATTTTATGTTGATAATTATATTGATTATATTTAAGATTAATTATAATGTTATTGGAAATTAAAAAGTTTGAGTAATGAAATAAATCTATCCATTTGTTTCCACTAAACCATTCTTTTTGAACCCTAGTTTTTAAAAATTCCTAAACATGTGTTTTATATCACACCTCATCATTCACCATCGTGAAAGACTTCATCGTTTTGACACCTTCATCATCATCACGATTCACCATTTGACTCCTTTGTAATCATGTTTCACCAATTTTTTTTTTTTGGAAAAAGCAAAATATATTAAGAGAACAACCCAGACACAAGAAGTGCATAAGGTGGTTCAGCAGTAATACATAGTCTGTCCCTTCACTTACAAGCAATAAATATTCCACCAGAAAAACCAAGCCACTAAACTACTCCCTTTTAGGCACTCACCACCATTACTACACATAAGTTTAATACATGTTAAAATTCCTTATCTAACAAACAGATTCAATAGCATATGCATCAACAATAATGTACTGACTGCATGATGTTGCAGTACCACTGGTTCAACATTTGAATTTTTTAACAGTTGCAGCCAAACTGACAATGATGATGGGAATGAAATTTGCACTCCTGCCTCTGCTCTTCCAACAGAAAAATACTGATATCTCCCCGCAACCTCGATATCTAGATTCGAACCGCTGCCTCTTGTGCTCAGGTTGTCGCTACTCTTCGACTCACACACGTCACAGACAACGGAGACTTTGCACCAATCTCTTATTCGCGACATACCAAAGCCGAACCATCGTTGGTTTTCAATTCGATTCATGTACTCCACAGCCCCCTAGAAATGGTATGATTCGAACGAAGAGCTGCAAGATAACCAATGTGACTCAGTTTTGAGACCCTATTTTCACTCAAAGCCCGAGACAACTGTCCTGGACCGCGGCTTTCCCCCCTGAACCCAATATCGAAGCCTAACTCAGAATTCTCCTTGGATTCTGATGCCAGTGTAGCATATTACATCGGAGAGATTTCTGCTTGTTGCTTAACCAGAACCAAGCCATCCTTTGCACTTCTTCAAACATTTGATCCGCTGTTGTTGTCTTGTTCTTGAAGATAACTTTATTTCTTGCTTTCCAAATAATCCATATGCACGCGAACCATACCGTTCTAACTCTTAATACTGTATTTCTTTCACTCCCAATGAGCGCACCAAACTGATAGAAATGCTCCCGGCCATCTATAGGCAGCACCGCTAGCACTCTAAACTACCTGATAACACGAGACCATAAACCTGCAGAACTAGAACACTCAAAAAAGATGGGAGAGCCTGTTTCAACTACATCGCAGCCACCCGCGCACTTGTTACTCTCCTGAATTATGACTCCTCTTTTAAATAAATTATCCTTAGTTGGCAGCCTATTGTGAAACAGCCGCCACACTAGGCACAATGTTTTTTACGGCACCTGTTAGACGCTGGCCTGAGGATCTAGAGGGGGGGTGAATAGATCTCACAGAGTTTTTCGGAATTATTTCGAACTAAAGCGAAAGCGATTCTGAATCGACTTGCGTCTATTCCGGACCGTTATTGTAAGGGTCGTATATGTGACAAAACCACAAGATAATTGAGATTAACGATGAAGTGATATGTTATCGAATCAATACGTTTCACAGCTGAAAATCAATTAACTTCTAAATTGACAAACTTTGGTTTGCAATGCAGTAATAATGGAATAAGCAAAAAGACAAACACTTGGTGATAATGTTCAAGTTGATGATGATTCAAGATGTGGTGAATTGTGATGTTTATGCAGAACCTTAATTCACAATTTTAACACTTGAATCGTTAATCAATTTTGCAATTATGACCAAATATGAACAGAACGTAAATGAAAAGATAAAAGCGACAAGAACACGATATTTGTTCAGGCAGTTCGTCGATCGTCCTCGCTACGACTACGTCTGCCCCCAATTCCAAATTGAAATTGGGAAATCTTCCATTAATGTTGAAAGTAGTATATACAAAGAAGAAAACAAAGCGATAAACAATAAACCGAATTTTTCGATCCTTTGAATCTTCTTCCCCCTTAATCTTTAGCCAGATCAAGGTGATCCAAGAGCTTCACTTGATCCCTTTTCTGCAGTGTCTTGAATTGCCTTGAACCCTTGTTCTTCAATCTTCACACTCAGATGGATCCTCGATGAAACCTCTTGATAAAAACCCCCAAGAAACACCTATCTTGGAGGACAAAACCCTCGGATTTTATTCACCAAAAACCCCACAAATCTTCACCCACTAGGAATCTTCAATTCCGTTCCAAGGACGTTATCGAACTCGATCACTAACCCTCAACGCAAGAATGATTATGTGTAATTGTGTTGGAGATGACGAAGAACGAAGATGAGAAGCCTTTGTGTATCTTTCAGTCGTTGGTGTTGTTTTCAATAATTGAACCTTGGACAATATATATGAGAGCTTTTCAGTTGATGCAGAGAAAACCAGAAATTTTGGCAGTTTTGATCAGATAGGTCGACCTAATTTAGGGCTGGGTCGACCTAACAGAGCTGCATATCCTTTGGATGTCAGTTTTGATCAAATAGGTCGACCTAATTTAGGGTTGGGTCGACCTAACAGAGCTGCATATCCTTTGGATGTCATTTGTTCCCAGTTAGGTCGACCTGTCAAAGAAGTAGGTCGACCAGAATCCACTTCAGATGCGTTTTGGGGATATTTTCTCAGATTAGGTCGACCTAGTTGTTGTGTAGGTCGACCTAGCAGAATGATATGTAAATTTCTTCATTTTAGGTCGACCTGTGTTGGGAGTAGGTCGACCTGACTGCTGATTTTCTGAGTTCCTCTTATTTTGCTTGTGTTGAGTCGACCTGTATGCATAGTAGGTCGACCTGCTCTGTTATGAGTGACCAAAGCTTGCTTTTCTTTGAGTTCTTCTGCTTGTACCTTGTTGCTTGTATGCTTGTTGAGTTTGCCATGAATCAAAAACATCTTTGTGAGTGTGATCTTGTATTCACATACTCCCCCTTTTTGATGATGGCAAACCGGTAGTGGAAGCTTTGGCAATAAGTGGTAAAATCTCCCCCGTACACTCAGCATCTATTTACTCAGCTGAGCTCCCCCGTACACTCAGCATCTATCTCCCCCTTTGACAACATCAAAAGAGATACAAGAAAAACAGAAGAGGAGAGTAACGAGAGAAACATAGATAAAACGCTAGCATTCATAGTATAGTAGATAAAAGGTAGATAGTGATAGCATGAGAGCCAAATATGTTTAAAGGTGTATTAAAGATGAGACACATATATGAGCAAGAGAGATATATGTATGAAGTCACTATAAGCATGTTAATTGATAGCATATTATAGTATCAATAATATTTTTGGAAGTGAACAACAATTACGTTACCGCTTTCTCAATATGTAGGTGTCAACTTTAGTGGCAGCCTTTAGTCAATGTGGAATGACGCCTGGCTTGATAATGAACTACCTTTACGCTAAGAGAAATGTTAGCAGAAAAATATATATATAAAGTAAAGGAATAATATTAAGAGAGAACAAACGTAATTAGCCCAAATTAGAGATATCGAGTATCCCTAATTCCCTACGAATGTTGAAGTATTGCTCCGTTGCTAGAGGTTTGGTGAAGATGTCGGCTAGTTGCTTCTTGCTTTCTACATGTTCAAATGTAACATCTCATTTCTCTACATGATCTCGTAGGAAGTGATGTCTTATTTCAATATGCTTGGTGCGTGAGTGTAAGACAGGATTTTTACTCAAGTTTATGGCACTTGTGTTGTGGCACATGATAGGTATACGATCAAGCTTAATACCAAAGTCAAGAAGTTGTTGCTTGAGCCATAATATTTGTGCACAGCAGCTTCCAGCAGCTACATATTCTGCCTCAGCAGTAGATAATGCAACCGATACTTGTTTCTTGCTATGCCAACTTATCAATGAATTTGAGAATAGATGACATGTTCCACTGGTGCTTTTTCTATCGGATTTGCAGCCAGCAAAATCTGAATCGGAGAATCCTACCAAATGGCACTCATTTCCCTTTGGATACCATAGGCCATATGTAGTAGTTCCACGTAAGTATCGCAGAATTCTTTTGACAGCTTTTAAGTGAGATTCTTTTGGACAAGATTGATATCTTGCACACATACACACACTAAATATAATGTCTGGTCTTGAGGCAGTAAGATACAATAGTGAACCTATCATACCTCGGTACAATTTCACGTCAACCTCTTTACCTTTCTCATCTTTGTCTAGATTAGTATTTGTTGCCATAGGTGTGTCAATTTCCTTCGCTTCACTCATTCCAAATCTTTTGAGCAGCTCCGTACAGTATTTAGTTTGATTCACAAACGTTCCATGACTGAGTTGCTTGATTTGTAGGCCAAGGAAGAAATTTAGCTCACCCATGAGACTCATCTCAAATTCACTCTGCATAAGCTTAGAAAAATCTTTGACAAGTTTTGCATTAGTCGACCCAAATATAGTATCATCTACATAAACTTGGACTAAGAGAACATCTTTATCTTTTCTTTTAATAAAAAGAGTAGTGTCAACTTTACCCCTAGAGTACCCTTGACTAAGAAGAAATTTGCTCAAACGTTCGTACCAAGCCCGAGGGGCTTGTTTAAGACCGTATAGAGCACGTTTCAGCCTATAAACATGAGTTGGGTACATGTAATTCTCAAAGCCGGGTGGCTGAGCAACATAGACTTCTTCATTTATATAGCCATTTAGAAAGGCACTTTTAACATCCATTTGGAATAGTTTGAAGTCTTTAGAACACGCATAGGCAAGTAAGAGACGAATAGCTTCGAGACGTGCTACAGGAGCGTATGTCTCTTCATAATCAATACCTTCCTCTTGATTATAACCTTGGGCAACTAATCTAGCTTTGTTTCTAGTAATAACGCCGTTTTCATCAAGTTTGTTACGAAAAACCCATCTAGTGCCTATTACTTGATGATCTCCCGGATGAGGGACTAAGTCCCAAACATCATTCCGTTTAAATTGGTTTAATTCTTCTTGCATGGCCATTAGCCAATGCTCATCAAGTAATGCATCCTTAGCGTTTTTTGGCTCAACTTGTGAAACAAAAGCAAAATGATGACAGAAGTTACTTATCTTTGAGCGTGTTGTAACGCCCCTTGAGATGTCTCCTATTATATTGTCAATTGGATGGTCTTTCAAATTTGTCCAGGCCTTAGGAAGTTCTTCATTGTTTGAGATGCTTTCTTTTTCATTTTCATCATGAGACTCATCTTTCTCTCTCTCAGCATCTTTCTTTACAATACTTTCATTCTCGTCTTCCTTATCTTTGACAATGTCTTCAGTGGATGGACCTGCACCATTAAACGAAAGACCTTTCTCGACATATTTTGTATAAGATTCATCAAAAGACACGTGTACTACACTTCCTTTACCAAGTATGGCTCCCCGATTGTTATCTCCATAGGTGACATACCCCTTTTTCTTTGCTTGAAACTCAACGAAAAGAGATAGGTCTCCCGTCATGTGTCTTGAACATCCGCTATCAAGGAACCACAACCTTTCGGCAATGTCAAGACATTTTTCCTACAAGATTAATTTAGAGAGGGAGGTCCCCAATTTTCATTAGGTCCTTGGTAGTGAGTACACATTTTGTTGCACTTAGGCAACCATTGAAATACTCCTTTAGGAACTAAAATTCTCCTAAATTTGCATTTTTCAATGGTATGTCCCTTTTTGCAACAATAATGACAGGTAATATGATGAGAATATGCTGTTTTGCTAGTTGATACTTTTGGTACAAAAGTGTATTTACTATATAAAGGAGTATACGATCTTTTGAACTTATTTGGATCGACCGCAAAGGTCACTTTTGGTTGTAGAGCCTTGTCTAACTTGGCTTTTAGATCTCTTACTTCTTTTTGCCAAATGTGACATGTCTCACAACCAAACCATGATGTAGGATCTATTTCAACTTTATCCTTTTGAATGTCTAGCATAGATTGTTTTAAAGCTTCCATATCCTTTTCGGTTTTCTCAACTTTTAATTCAAGATATGAAAAGATTTTCTTATTTGAGGCCAAAAGTTTGAAAGCTTCAATTGCATCTCTATGTAATTCTTCAAAAGCAAGTTTTAGTTGAGAGTGAGATACCTTATCTATGAGTTCAGGTTTAAGATGACTTACAGCTTTCTTTTTCTTGTGTTGATGAGCCATAAGGCATAAGTTTGCTGATTCTTCTTCATCGCTTGATGAGCTTTCACTAGATGAATCACTTTCCCATGCTATGTAGGCTCTCTTAGATTTGTTATGACCTTTGCTTTGGTTCTTCTCTTTTTCCTTCTTAAGGTATGGACAATCCGGTTTGTAGTGACCGGCTTTCCCACAATTAAAGCAAGGGCCTTTGATTTTTCCTTTGTTGTCGTCATCTTGTTTGAACTTGTTTGATTGCTTTCTATAGTTGATCAAGCCTTTGTCAGAATGTTTTGCTCCATTTTTCTTTAGATATTTGTTGTATCTTCGCACAAACAGTCCCATTTCCTCATCATCGGAGTCTTCGTCATCACTTGTATCACTATCCTCTAGCTCTTGTCTTGAGGTCTTGGAGCTTGAAGCTTTTAGAGCTATTGACTTCTTCTCTACCTCTTTCTCCATGTTCTTTTCTTTCTTTGCCCTTTTCTCATGCATGTCAAGGCATTTAAGGTGTTGTTCATGTTCCTCTAGTTTACCAAAGAGAGTGGTAATGTCTAAGGTGTTTAGATCATTTGCTTCCTTTATTGCTGTAACCTTGGGTTGCCATTCCCTGTTCAAGCATCTTAAGATTTTGTTAGTAGCAACTGCATTGGAAACAGGTCTATCAAGAGAATTTAACCGATTTTTCAGGTGAACGAATCTCTTCTGCATGTTTTCGATGGATTCACCATCTTCCATGTGGAAGAGTTCGAACTCTTGAGTTAACGTATTGATCCTAGCTAGTTTGACATCATCCGTTCCCTCGTGGGCAACTTGCAATGTGTCCCACATAGCTTTAGCGGATCTACAATGGGAAACGCGATAGTATTCATCAACTCTTAGAGCTGAGATTAGAATGTTTCTCGCTTTCCAATCGTATGCATATCTCTTTTCATCTTCAGTATCCCAAGTATTTTTTGGTTTTGGAACAACTGCACCAGCTGCATTTGTCATGGTGATCTGAAATGGACCATTGACAATAGCTGTCCAGATGTTCCTATCAATTGCATTGATGTGGACACACATACAATCCTTCCAATAGCCATAGTTTTCACCGTTGAAAACTGGAGCTCTATTGTGAGCCCCTTTAGGTCCGGAAGCCATCTTTCCAATAAGTGTTTCACGTAGCACGGAATAAACCAGGCTCTGATACCACTTGTTAGACGCTGGCTTGAGGATCTAGAGGGGGGTGAATAGATCTCACAGAGTTTTTCGGAATTATTTCGAACTAAAGCGAAAGCGGCTCTGAATTGACTTGCGTCTATTCCGGACCGTTATTGCAAGGGTCGTATATGTGACAAAACACAAGATAATTGAGATTAACGATGAAGTGATATGTTATCGAATCAATACGTTTCACAGTTGAAAATCAATTAACTTCTAAATTGACAAACTTTGGTTTGCAATGCAGTAATAATGGAATAAGCAAAAAGACAAACACTTGGTGATAATGTTCAAGTTGATGATGATTCAAGATGTGGTGAATTGTGATGTTTATGCGGAACCTTAATTCACAATTTTAACACTTGAATCGTTAATCAATTTTGCAATTATGACCAAATATGAACATAACGTAAATGAAAAGATAAAAGCGACAAGAACACGATATTTGTTCAGGCAGTTCGTCGATCGTCCTCGCTACGACTACGTCTGCCCCCAATTCCAAATTGAAATTGGGAAATCTTCCATTAATGTTGAAAGTAGTATATACAAAGAAGAAAACAAAGAGATAAACAATAAACCGAATTTGTCGATCCTTTGAATCTTCTTCCCCCTTAATCTTTAGCCAGATCAAGGTGATCCAAGAGCTTCACTTGATCCCTTTTCTGCAGTGTCTTGAATTGCCTTGAACCCTTGTTCTTCAATCTTCACACTCAGATGGATCCTCGATGAAACCTCTTGATAAAAACCCCCAAGAAACACCTATCTTAGAGGACAAAACCCTCGGATTTTATTCACCAAAAACCCCACAAATCTTCACCCACTAGGAATCTTCAATTCCGTTCCATGGACGTTATCGAACTAGATCACTAACCCTCAACGCAAGAATGATTATGTGTAATTGTGTTGGAGATGACGAAGAACGAAGATGAGAAGCCTTTGTGTATCTTTCAGTCGTTGGTGTTGTTTTCAATAATTGAACCTTGGACAATATATATGAGAGCTTTTCAGTTGATGCAGAGAAAACCAGAAATTTTGGCAGTTTTGATCAGATAGGTCGACCTAATTTAGGGCTGGGTCGACCTAACAGAGCTGCATATCCTTTGGATGTCAGTTTTGATCAAATAGGTCGACCTAATTTAGGGCTGGGTCGACCTAACAGAGCTGCATATCCTTTGGATGTCATTTGTTCCCAGTTAGGTCGACCTGTCAAAGAAGTAGGTCGACCAGAATCCACTTCAGATGCGTTTTGGGGATATTTTCTCAGATTAGGTCGACCTAGTTGTTGTGTAGGTCGACCTAGCAGAATGATATGTAAATTTCTTCATTTTAGGTCGACCTGTGTTGGGAGTAGGTCGACCTGACTGCTGATTTTCTGAGTTCCTCTTATTTTGCTTGTGTTGAGTCGACCTGTATGCATAGTAGGTCGACCTGCTCTGTTATGAGTGACCAAAGCTTGCTTTTCTTTGAGTTCTTCTGCTTGTACCTTGTTGCTTGTATGCTTGTTGAGTTTGCCATGAATCAAAAACATCTTTGTGAGTGTGATCTTGTATTCACAGCACCGACTTGAGCCAAATCTCAGACCACTCTCTAGAGGTATCAATTCTATTTTCCGCTCGTCGCGCATTATAACTCTCCTTCACCGAATAATCCTCAGCGTTTTCTTGAGCTCCTATGTCTAGAGTACAAATGTCTTTCCACCATAATGAACTAAACTTATCACTAGTTCTAAGAATACCCTCTGTACCACCGTATCGATCCGTCAATGCTTTGATCCATAGACCACTCCTCTCCTTCCTAATTTTCCAAACCCACTTGCCTAGTAACGCGAAATTAAAATCTCTCAAGTTCTTTATTCCCACCCCACCCTCTTCTGTAGGTCTACATATTTTATCCCATTTGATCCAATTAATTTTCCTCGCCTCCTCACTTCCCCCCAAAAGAAATGTTTAAAAAGTGATTCGAGTTTGTAGATGATACCTACCGGAGCTTTGAAGAAGGATAAGAAATAGACGGGTATTGCGGACAAGACAGATTTTAACACAACCACTCTACCTCCAAAAGACAAGTGTTTGTGTTTCCATTTTGATAACCTAGCTCTCACGACATTTACCACCGGTTTCCAAGTTTTCAAGGATCTTGGGCTGGCACCTATAGGGATCCCGAGGTAGATGAACGGTATGGAGCCAACCTTACAGTTCAGACTTTTCGCTGCATCTTGAAGCCAACATCGACATACATTAACACCAATAAGGCAGCTTTTTTGGAAATTGACTTTCAATCCTGACATCATTTCAAATAATGCGAGATTTGCCTTTATGCTCCTTATGTTACTCCACCTCTTTTCTCCAAAAATTAGCGTGTCATCTGCGTATTGGAGATGAGAGAAGCTTTCCTTTCCATTTTCAAATCTAAAGCCATAAAATTTTTCCATTTCGACTGCTCTTTTCATCAGCTTGTTAAAACCTTCTGCAACTATTAAGAATAGGAAAGGGGATAACGGATCCCCTTGCCTCAGTCCTCTGCCTACCTTAAATTCTTCGGTGGGGCTTCCGTTCACTAAAACTGAAACCGAAGCTGATTTTAAACATTCCGAAATCCATCTCCTCCACTTCTCATGGAATCCCATCTTAGCCATTGCTTCCTCTAGAAATTTCCAATCCACTGTGTCGTATGCTTTTTCGAAGTCTACCTTAAACAACACCACTTCTTTTTTCTTTCATTTTGCCTCATCAACTATCTCATTAGCAATTAGCATACCGTCCATAATCTGTCTCCCTGAAATGAAGGGTCTCTGTGTGTCTGAAATGATTGATCCCATCACTTTTCTTAACCTGTTTGATAGAATCTTGGCAATTACCTTATATATGCATCCAATCAGCGAAATTACCGAGAATTGTTCCTTAAAGTGTTCAAATATGGCCTTCTTCACATCTTCCACTCTTTCCACCCTTCTTCCGTTCACATCGAGGTACAGTATTTTGTTATCTATTCTTCTTTTATTAATATATCCATGAAAGTATTTGGAATTTGCATCTTCTTCCTTTAGTCATTTGATTCTTGACTTCTGCCAAAGGATGCTGCAATTTAAGTTTGATAACTGGTGTAATTCTGCTGATTTCTCCCTCTTAACTTTGATTTCTTCGTCTGACAGCCCCGCGATTTCTTCTTTACTTTCAAGCCTGTTTAACTCTTCTTTGATTGTCTTTATTTTTTCTCCAAGGTTTTGGGTGTGATCTTTGTGCCACTCCTTGGGTGTGATCTTTGTACCACTCCTTAAGTGCTTCTTTTATCTTTTTTAACTTCTCTTTGAGGACGTACATTTCCCATCCTTCCACCGACATATTTCTCCATCTCTCCCTAACGAAATTATGGTAGCCTTCTACATCCCTCCAGCTAGACAACATACGGAAAGGCTTTGGTCCCCAGTTCTAATTTGACTCTCTCAGCATGATTGGACAATGGTCCGATAATCCTTTGGCAAGGCTGCTCTGTTTACCTTCAGGCCACTGTCTGTCCCAAGCTTCTGTTACTAATATTCTATCTAATCTGCTCATGGCTAATCCACCAGTTCTAGACCAAGTATATTTTCTTCCATGTAGGGGTAAATCCAACAAGTCTGCATCTGTGATAAACTTGTCGAAATTTTCCATCTCACCCCTTCTTGAGTTTTCGCTTCTTCCTTTTCTCTCAGATTCTTCTCTAACCGCATTAAAATCGCCAACCACACACCACTTCTCTTCGCTCCTTGCTTGAATCTCATTTTTTAATTCCTCCCACAATATCCTCTTTCTATTAGCTTCGCACGTGCATATACGTTCATAATGTTAACTAGTATCTTTGATTCTCCCCATTCTCCGGTCAACCAAATGTAGTGATCCTTAACTATTCTTCTTTTAACGCATAAATCTTTACTTTCCCAGATTGTGAGGATACCGCCAGATCTTCCCTCCGACGGTTTAAAATGGAAGTCACACTCTATATTCCCCCACCACCATGTACATAGACTCCTTTCTATTCTATCCATCTTTGTTTCTTGAATGCACATCACCTTTGGTTTATGTGTTTGGGTTACTTTCTGTACTTCATTTTTCTTTGCTAGGCCCCCTAACTCTCTAACATTATAACTTATCAGGATCATCACTACTGAACATATCACTCTCCCTGTTACTCCCCAAACTCTTTAGGGATTACCTTCTCTCCCCTTCATCCTGACTACTAATTCCTGGAGAATTTCTCCTTCTTCTCCTTTGTGAACTATGCCATACTCCTTTCCCAAGTCCCATATGTCTCTTGCAATTTCCTTTGCATCCCCATGAATTAAAACCCAATTTCTCCTTTCTATCTCATTATCAGCCAGTATGATGTCAGATTTAGTACTAACCTTTTTTACTTGATGAGGTCTTTGACTGCATTTACAGCTAGTGCTCTCCTTCTTTCCCATTCTCCTCACCATCTTTCTGTCCTTCAGTATTGACCATCTTCTCTTTCTTCTTTCTTTGTATATTTGGGCTGCCTCATTTGATTTGATGCTTGATCTCCATCCCTCCCCGCTTTTCTCTTCGTCCCCAGATTTCCTGTCGACATCTTTGGCTAGGGAATGAAGTTTCTCCCTGTTGTCTTGATTGGGTGATCTCTGCTCCTCGCTTCTGACTTGCTTTGGATTATGTGATTCATCTACTGCATGTGTTATTTGGTTCATATCCTCCTTAGGTTGAGTTGAATCGTGTCTCCATGGGTTTTTGTTGGGATTTGGCACGCTAAGACTCTCTGTGGCACAACAGATGTTTTCCTTCATTGGGTTGAATCCTTTTTCTTCATCTGGATCTTTGGTACCCGGCCCATCCAACACTGGTTGGCTATTAACTGACATATAGGCTTTTTCTAGTCTCTTTATTCTTTTTTGTATGATAGGCCCATTATTATTTGTTCTATTTGCTTCCGCATTTTCCACTTGGTTATTACTCTTTCCTCGTTGGCTGCTTCTTCTCTCTCCGCAATTAAACCGCCGTTATCACTATCAACCCTCATTAATTGCGTTCCACCCTGGCCTGACAATTGCGCCGTTTCCTTATTCCTTTGCCCTATCTGGACTGACTCATTTCTGGCTGCATTCAATACTGGAGAATTGTTTGATTCCCTCATTAATTGCTCATAAATGTCTTCTATTCTCTGAGCACTCTTTTCGTCTTCTGATTCTTCTGGCGATGGAGGGATGAAGGATTCTTCTGAGTTTAATGAGACATCATCATCTTCTGAAAAATCTGCATCTTCATTGATGCATTATTCACCATTGTGTTCATATATTTGTCTTTTGTTACCAAGCTTCACGCCTTCAACGAAATTCCTCTACAATGAACAACCCACATGCATCATGGAAGATCGATGAAGAGGTTTGTTGTGTCTTAAAACCTTAGGTGATGAATAGAAAGAAAACATGTTTCAAGATTGTCAGAAATCAGAAAGCCGAAAAATAGTAAGAATGTCGGGTTTGGGCGGTTCGCGAATATCGATTTTGATTCGATTAGTTTGCAGATCCATTCATTATTATTAGAATATTTGATATATATTTTATATTAATTTAGAGATACTATAAATTAATATAAAAAGATATTATAATATACTCATGATATTTTATTCTAACAATTAATGTGTTACTTTGGCTTTGTTATAGATCTGTTGGCTTTTAGCAATTATAAATTTGTATCTCATGTGTTATTATAGTGTGACAATTTTAAAGTTTTAGAGCAAAAGGGGGAAATAAGGGTTTAGGAAATTTCAATGGAAAACTTAGAAGGGCAAGGGTTTTGGGGAAACCTTTGGAGTTACCTAAGAAGATTGGGAAATACATCTTTACACATTGGGTTTTTGTGATTCTTATATTAAGAGTTGGAGAGATTGCGAAACATTTGGGAAGAAAATAGGTTTTTTCTTGGGAACTTGGAAGGCTATTTTCTTGTAATCTCTTGTAACAAATTTTCGAGTATAATGAATTAGAGATTTTCTCTCTCCCTCAGACGTAGATCATTTGATCGAAATAGGTAAACAAACCTTTTGTGTTTCTCGCCTTATTTTATCTTATTCTACAAAATTCACTGTCTTGTAGGTTATTATTGCTCAAGGACATTTATTTTGGTTGATACTGTTTTTCCCCACACATCAAATTTCTTGGTGTGAATTGAATTTTCACAACAAGTGGCGTCCACCATGAGGAAAGTGGTATTGTTTACAAGTGAGCACCATGGCTAAATGGGAGATCACAAAATTTTCCTGAAACAACGATTTTGGGTTGTGGAAAGTGAAGATGCAAGCAATTTTAACTCAAGAAAAGTGTATTGAAGCTTTGAAAAGTGAGGCATCAATGTCTACACGACTAACAAAAGCCGAGAAGACTGTGATAGTGGATAAGGCCAGAAGTGCCATTATCTTGTGCCTCAGGGATAAAGTTCAAAGGGAAGTCGTCGGGGAGCAAACTACAGTTGTAATGTGGGAAAAACTTGAATCATTGTATATGAAAAAGTCTTTGGCTCATAAGTTGTGTCTAAAACAAAAATTCTATTCATTTTTAATGGTGGGGAGCAAACACATAGTGGAGCAATTGACAGAATTTTACATTATTATTGATGATCTTGAGAGTATTGAAGTGAAGATTAATGATGAGGACAGGACTGTACTCTTGTTGAGCTCATTACCCAGATCCTTTGAGCACTTTAAGGATGCCCTTATTTATGTTAAGGAAGATACTAGTGTAGCAACCTGCCTAAAAATTTCAGCTTTCGAGTCGCCACCTATTCTGAAGGGCGAATAGGAAACCCTACACAGATAAGAGATTGAGGGTAAGTTATTATAATCAGGCTGAGGGAAGGTTTTAGGCACCCTCAGCCCTTTCCTAAAGGCTAATGTTCAAAGATTAGGGTTGCATGGCAGGGTTTGTAAAGAAATGTGGCAAACAAAATTATAATGACATGATTGAGATTTTGAAGAGGGGGACTCGCCTTGTTGCCAAGTGCCTACGTACCTCCTTAGGGAGGATCAGAGTCTACGTAGTTCGGGAAGGGTTGTACGCCATTTAAAGTTTGAATTTGATTAGAGATGTATTTCTTAGAGGCTTTTTAGTTAGCCTATCGCAGTTTGTTTTGTCTTGTAATTTGAATGGATTTTAGAATTATTAGGGTTTAGGGCGTACAACCGTGATTTGGCACAATTAACCGCAATGATCAATAGGTTTGATCACCATAGTTAAAAGATTAAGGATTTGCATTGTTACCAATTCAAATCGATTAATTCGATTATCACTAACAACAACTTATTGTATTTTATTATTTTATGAATTTCGCGTTTTATATTGTTACCTCTCATAATCGATTAGCACGACTACAAATAATAACAAATTAAATAATGAGGCAAGATTAATCACCACAATCAATAAGATGATTGCAGCCATTTAATCGAATTTAGTTTGATTTTTATTTTAATTAAAATGGTATTTTAATTGAAATTATTGTTAACCACAGCGATTAATCGATTTAATCGGCGCGAATAACAAATTAAAAATATTTAAATATAAATGTCATATTTTTATTCTATAAATAAAATAATTTTAATATAATTATTAATTATCAAAACTAATATTTTAATTACAAGAAAACAAATTAATTAGATTTTTATTAAGTTTTTATTCAGTGTGGTTATATGGAGAGTATATTGTGTAGGCATTAAATCTGGAGCGTTGGATTAGATTTGATGGAGATTGGATGGCAGGATCCTGAGGGACTATGGTGAGGTCTATGGCTAAAGGCGCATGGGATCAGAGTTTGAAAATTCAGAAAAAATATATGTGAGGGTGCATGGATCGAACCCACACCCTTAGGCTTAACCAGCGTCCCCCAACCAACTCAGCTGCGCGCTTATGCTGTCCAAGATATGAGTGCAACAATATAAATAAAAAGACAAAGGAACAACTGGACACACGCGCGCGAAATTTCAAACGGGCTAATAGGATGAGGACACCTCATCATCTTCCTCGCACAGACCTTCAACCCTGGTACAATTAGCTACGATTTTGCTATGTTTCCCTACGTAGCAAACCAGACTACAAAAATAACGAATAGGCCATGCATTCACATAAATATTTCGCGACACTTGAAATCGTTTCGTCTCAGCCATGCGAATTTGATCATATATTCATTTTGACCTAATTTCATCCCTATAAGAAACCCCCAAAACGAACCCTAAAAGCTTGGATCGGCCTCTAATGGCCGATCACTCTATAGCGCGCAAAACTCAACCAAACGATCCAGAATCAATCATAGCGATCAGGAGAGACCAAACACACAATTAAAACAACATGAACATGAGTATACGATGCCAATCGATCCAAGATTCAGAAAGACCTACCTTGAACAATTGGAGGCAATTCTGGGGGTGCTGATGAAGCGCGAGTATCCAGACACGTTCCTAATCCCTCAACGAAGCTATTGCAACTTTCAAATTGGAATGAAACGACCTAATTCCCTGAAACCGATCTTGAGTTTCTTGGAGAATTTTTGTGTTCTTGCAAGTTCTCTTCTCTGCAGATTTTCCGACCCCTAGTCTCTTGGCTAGTGTTTACTACTTATAGGAGAATAGAATTAGGGTAAATCTTTGTCCAAAACCTCACTTAAATCCAATCTTCCTAATTTGAGAAATTGATTTTATTTCTTGCACTTTAAGCTACTATTTTTGGCCCAATTTGTATTAATTTCCTTCTCCAATCAATGTGCACGAAATTATATTATATTTGATCATTAATTCTGATTGGAAATCAAACAAAAATCAGATTTTAACAAAATATTTGATTTTTAGTGTTTACTAAATCATAAAAAGGAAATAAAAAACATATTAATTCAAATATAATGCTAATTTTCGTGGCAAGTGGTTTTTGGGCATGCTAATAGCTTGTGGACCAAGTTTGTATGAAAATACTATGGGCCCTTTTGCAAAGTTTCTCCATTTGAACCCTCCTTTTTCACATTTGGTCCCTAAAAATTACCTAACTTTGATCAAGCGTATCTCCTTCAATTTTTGAGCTATGCGGGAGTTCTAATACTTTTTAGAAACCTCAAGAGGTCCTCTACAAGCCACTTTGGAACATATTTTTCATTTGAAGCTTTTATCCTGATCATATTCTCTTTGGGAAAAAGACTGCTTTTGAAGGATGCCTGAGAATAACCTGTAATCTTTTGCTTTGTATCTCTTAAAAGAAGCAATTTTGGTCTTGGCTTGTGAGACACAAAGTTGTAGAGAATCCAATTTCCTTCAAAATAGGCTTTGAGTGGGGGATTTCTGATGTTCCATACGAAAGTTATGCCCAGTCAAAGTTGGGTTGACTTTCTCCTAAGAAACCCTAATTTGAACCTTTTTGTATTTGTTCATCTCTGAGTTTCTATTAATGGAATCATGATCAATTCTTGATCAAATGATGGTTATGCACCCCATACTTGATGTTTGCCCAATGATTACGGTTTGAATCATGCCTTGATTATGATTGACCTTTCAATTTGAATCAGTTGACTGTGAATTATCTGGATCATTTGAATGAGCCATATCTTTGAGATTTGGACTTGCCTTTGTTATGAGAGAAGTGTGGGAGGTAAATTTTGGGGTATGACAACTAGTACTTTGGATGAAGTCCATACGGCGGTGAAATCCAAAGAATTTTCACAGGCGAAAGATTTGAAGATTGATGATAGTGGTGAAGGCTTGAGTGTCTCAAGAGTATGAAGTGAACATAGAGGAATGTTCAAATCAAAGAGGTTTGACAACTTTAAGTTAAAATGCTATAATTGTAAAAAAAATCGATCACTTCAAGAGGGATTGTCTTTAAAGAAAGGACGATGATAATTTTGTTCAAGTTGTGGTTGGCTTAAATGAAGATAGTTATGAGAGTTCTAGTGCACTAGTTGTGTCGATTTTGGAGACTGAAGATAGTTGGTTCATAGACTCAGGTTGCTCTTATCACATGTGTCCAAAAATATACTTTGAGACTTTGATGCTGGAGCAAGGTAAAGTAGTTCGCCTTGGTGATAATAAGGCTTGCGAGATTTATGTATTGGTATGATCAGAGTTAAAAATCCCGATGATCATGAGTTTCTTCTTAATAATGTGAGGTATATTCCAGAACTCAAGCAGAATTTGTTGTCCATAAGCATGTTTAGTGATCTAGGCTATTGTACTAGAGTTGAACATGGGGTGTTGAAGATTTCGCATAATAAAGTGATCATAGCTAAAGGATCTAAAATATGTGGTTTATAATTTTAGAAGGTTTAAATGTTATTGATCATTCATCATCAACTAGTGAAGACTCTCATAACAATAATAACCTATGGGATTTGAGGTCAAGGCTTGATGATTGCCTGAAAGTTGTTTCAAAGCAGTTTAATGAATTTTGCCGAAGACGAGGGATAAAAATGCATGAGACAACTGCCTTGTCATTGAGTTTCTGGGGTAAGGTTGGTGTCAAAACAACTTACTTGGTTGGTAGAGAGTTCTTTCAAAGGAAGAAGAGTAAAAACCAAGGGATAAAGCTTTTAGAAACTACGACGAATAAAACTATGTTTGAGGTGGAGTTTCCTACTATGGATACTAGTACTAGTGAGGGAATAGTTATAAAGACCTCTGATTATCATTTGATTTGGATAAGGTAAGGAGGGATATTGTAACATCTGAAAGACACAATTATGCTAGCTTTATGTGTTATGCTTTGAATGTGGTTGAAGAGTTGCTAAACTCATAAATTAGGATCTTTAGAGAGGTATTTGAAAGCAGGTGGAGTCAACAATGGTTAAAAAACCATGCTTGTGGACTTGTTAAATTACCTAGGCAAGAAAAGGTGATTGGAAACAAGTGGATGCAAGTGGCAAGATCAAGGTTCAAGGATATCTTGAACTTTATGGATATTGTTGAATAGTGTTTCGATATGGTAGAGAGCAGCAATGTGGTTGATGGTTAAATTAGTCTCACCATGGTTTCAAGTCAAGGTGAAGATTGTTAAAGTATGCCTTAAACCTTAAGTGATAAAGAGAAAGAAAATATGTTTCGAGATTGTCAAAAACCAGGAAGCCAAAAAGCAACAAGAATATTCGGTTCGATCGATTTGCGAATATCGGGTTTGGTCGGTTCGATTTACAGGTCCATTCATTAATGTTAGAATACTTGATATATATTTTATATTAATTTAGATATACTATAAATTAGCATAAAAATATATTATAAGATAGAAGTCTCATCCAAGAGGTCCAACGTCTTGCCTGAAGGACTTATAGTCTCATCTGTCAGGCTTAATATGACTTTGCCTGCGGGGCTAAGAGTTTCCATCAAACATGCTATCTAACTTCTTGCTTGAGGGACTTAGAGCTTCCTCAGGCGGGATCTAACATACGTATCTCGCCTAGAGGATGCAAATGAAGCATAGCCTTAGAGGCTTAGTCTAAAGTCTTGTCTAAGGACTTGATAAAAAGTCTTGCACGAGAGGTCCAACACTTTTCCTGATTGACTCATGGTCACATTAACCAGGCTTAATGTAATTTTGCTTGAGAACCTAAAGCCTAACCGGTCTGGTTCATTGCACATACCGTCAAGAAACTTAGGGCCACAAGATACTCCTACGCTCTATGATCTAAAAATCACTTTTCCCCTTTTTTCAAAGGCCGTCATGCTTGAGGGACTATGTAGTGTTATATTTGCAAAAGTGCTAGCAAGAGCATGAGCCTTGCAGCCTGTAGAGGGGTGACGGCCATTTGTCGCCCTCCAGGAGGTATTGCCTCTCCCCAAGTACATTCCTCTCGCCCAAATATGAGAAAAGGTGGAAAAAGACGTTCATTAGACAAAGAAAAGTCAGGGTCAGTAGCTGATTCACGTAATACCCAAAGCATAATTCTTATACCCAAAGCCTCTCACCACACGCGAGGAGGTCCTCTAAAACCACCATAACATCACTATACATGGCTTCTCGTCACCGTGGACAAACCCTAACCACCTTACAATTGTCATAAACCTATTAAAGCCTTTGAGTATTCCCTACCCTCGTAAGAATATGATACACACCAATAATTTTTTACCAATATACAATTTATCTTAGTTCATCGATGGTTGAATTCTCATCTAATATACCATTATACAAAGTTACATACATCAAAATAGTAATATTTTGTACATTATTAAATTTTCTCGTGCCCCGTCATTTATAATCGCTTTAATGTAAACATTATCATTTGTTCAAACAAATGTTGCTTACATAAATATTAACATAGACAAACTTGCACTGTTTGAAACAATTCGTCGTTTCTTTAGTATACATTGTAATTTGATTTTCTTAAAAATATACTTCATATTTATAAATTCTTTGTTTTTTTTTACCATCAATAAATCGTTTAATCTAGTTTGGAGCTCTGTAAATTCTTCGTTTTTCAAACGCATAAAGACTACATTTTCCAACTAATGAAATAAGATAAAATTTAAACAAACATTTTCATTGAACATGTCAATTTAATTTTGATAGGAATCTGTCAGGATACCAATGCACAAATATTCAAATGCAAAGTTAAAATTTGAGATTGATCTCCAATCTAATATTTCAAGAATGTAACATATTCTTGAAATAACATATTCATAGAATTCATAGCACTCATATGAGTGAACACTATATCCAAATCTTATATAATACACCACTCCCTATTTTCATTTTATCAATAACATATATGAATTTCAAATTCTATTATTCACTAATGATTATTGAATATTCTTCTTACTTAAAAAAACCGAATGATTAGATAAGATTAGTTCAACAAACATTATTAAATTAGTGACGTTGTTAAACCAACAAAATTATTATTGGTTTTGATAAGATAAGATTATACCAACAAAATTATTGCCTCTCGTTACTAATATAATTATCATTACATAAAACAAAAAAAACTTGTTATTAAAATTATTATTACTATTATTGCCTTAAGAAAATACTGTTAACCAATTATAATCATTTATTTAATTAAAATATAAGTTTAATTTTAAAAAATTAATATTATTAAAGTAAGTGTAAGAATTTTGATTAATTATATATATAAAATTAATTTATATTATTAGTGCACTACTTTTAAACTCGAAAAAATTATCAGAATTTTATTAAAAAGAAACATAAAAAAACCTTTAGCATTGAAAAAAAAAAAAATAGAGCAGTGGAAACGGCGCGTTTAAACTTGAAATGGTTTATGAAAGAAAATTGATTCAGAAGTAGCGGTTGCCAGCTGTGCAACCACTTTGCTTTCTTCCCCTTCTTCTTTCTCCCACTTCTTCCACTCACTCCTCTATTTCCTCAATCTTCTTTCTTAGGGTTTTCAATTTCACACTTCCACTTTCTACTCTTCCCTCTCCTAACACAACACGCTTCTACAATCACTCAATCCAACAACACAATCATCATCATAATCACAGTTTCTGGGCTTTCTTTCGGTAACTTGCTAAATTGAAACTCACCGCAATTTTTTTTGGTATTTTCTATAGTTTTTATTGCTGTTTTGTTTTAATTATTGAAATTAGTTTCATTTTTGTTGTTAATTATGCTCTGTTGTTTGCTGATTTTATTTTTCTTTATTCGTAATTGGGGGTTCTATGCCGTTATGTAAGTGTTATTGGATTTGCTCTTAATTTGCCAATGTTGTGTTTTAGCGATAGTTATTAGCTTAATTTTTTTTTTAAATACTAATTGAATTTGAAATAGTTATGTTTCTGTGATTTATAATTAGATGTCACTCTTTGAATTTGTTTGCTAATTTGATGTTTCTCTTTACTTAACATAGCTTCCCTTCCCAAAAATTTGTTATATTTTTGCTTTCCTCCTTGGTGGGCTCGGAAAATTCAGACAAGCGTCTGAAAAGTTAGACAAATGTAGCCAAAAAAATTGTTTTTTTTTCTTCTTTACTTCACATTCTTTGAATCGATGTCTGATTCCCGTATGACACTCATACAATACGTGTCGGATTATTCACACAAATGATTTATTTTTTGCTTTAACACACCACCTTATACATTTCTTGGACAAATCTCACACACACCTAAAAGGGTAAAACATGTATTGAATCAATGTTACCAATGAAAAATTAAAAACATTAATTTTGGTTAGAGTATTTTTTACTTTTTAAATAATAGAAGGATTAATGAAAGTCGAATATTATCACATTTGTAACGGGGTCAGTGTCCTACATTTTTTACATTATCGGTGTCATAGTGACTGTGTCGGTTGTGTCCCGGTGCCCGTGTCGGAATCCGTACTTCATAGCTCCTTAATTTATTATAATTTTTTGACTGGATAGTTTATTAGATGTTGAATGCTATTAATTCCTCGTCTTTTGATTGCAGGATTTTCTTGGTGAATCACTTCTGTTGCAAGTGGAGTTTAATATTAGTGTCTGTTTTGATATGTTGGTTAAAGGTGGAATTCGTCAAATACTGAGATTTTTGTGTGTTCAAACCACTGGACTTCGGAATGCAACTGTGACTTGTTTTGAAAGTATATACTGGAGTATGTAAATTCCAATTTAGTTAAATAGGTCGTATTTGAAGCATTTAGGGGTTGGGTTTTATTGTGGTATTCTGAAAAAATAGCTAAAACGGGGTCGCTTTGTTGTGTGGCTTCACGGCCACATGGATCAAGTGCTGACAGCAGGGACTGGTCATTGGGTTCGCATGAGCCTTACTGGAGAACTAACACGAGCTATTCACCACCTCCGTCGAGGTGGGATTTCAGATTCCAGTCTGAAGGACTGCCTTATAATTTGAATGATCAACTCTATGACGGATCTTCTACATCATCAGATGGGAAAGAAAGTATGACTTTGGTCAGAGGCAACCACCTATATGATCTTCACTATTCCGTTTCAGATGGAACTGGAATTTTCGTTAGCAATTGTTCGTCTGATATTTCTCAGGGTCCTCAGTGGGTGCCTCCTGCAGTACAAGAAATAAGTTTCGATGATTATGAGGCTGCGATCAGAAAAGGTAAATCCTAATATATGTATTTTTAAAAGCACCAATTTTAGGTGCATTTCCTATATTATACACCTTCTCCAGTTTTAGTCCTTAACCTTTTTTTCTTCTTCTGGGTTTTGGTCCCTCCTGAAACATATGAATAATTTCTTAGTTCTTGGTTTGATTTTAGTCCCCGAAATATTGGTCTGTCCATCTTGAAATTAGTTCTTGTAATATTTGAACCATGTTTATTTTTGCCCCTAGAGTAGGTGCTAAATCCCAAGTTGACCAAATACCAATATTACTAAGAGCGCAACTAAATTAACAAGGACCTAAAACAACTTTTCTTGTGTTTCTACTACTAAACCAAGGACTACAGCAATTTTTCCTTCTTATTTTCAAAAATTTGTATAAAGAATAATGAAAGGTTTTATGATTTCATTCATATTTTCCATCTTGTTTTCTACTTAATTGTACATCGGTTATCAAGATTAAGATTTAAAGCATAGCATACAATTCAACATAAGTTCAAAATTCAATCCCTCAACATAAGTTCATGGTCAATTCATCTAGAAAGTAGAAACTATAATTCTAAATATGTAGGACATTACTCACCCCCTATTTTGGATAGGCATATGATCTTAATTTTTATCAATGGAGGCTCTATCTTCTTTAATATCAGCATTGGGATCCTCCAAATAATTTGCAAGTGCACAGTCAGTGCAACCACTACCACTAGATTTTGCAATTTGAGCCAAATCATTTACAATTGAAGCATCCAAATCCAAATTTGGTCATCATTCTCCAAAGTTTAGTCATTATCCGGAGAAAGACGGATAGAAACTGGTTCTTTACTAAATAGAATTGGGACAATTTCTGATATTTGTTGATACAAACAGAATCTAAGTTCAGAATTAAACACTAGGATAATTGTTCTCCAAGGTTTTGAGAGCCTTGACCCCTCCCCTCCCAAATGTTCAAGCGTTGGGTCTCTCTCCTTAACCACTCAATAATTCCAACATAACCCACTATGCCCACTTTCTATTTATTCGTACCAACAGCCAACATAACTGACACATAGTTAGTGAATAAAACATAACTGACACATAGTTAGTGAATAAAACATAACTGACAGATTCTAAACCATAACTTCCATAAACTCCCCCATGTCAGTTTTAGTCTTCTCTTCCCCATCCACAATATTCTTTAATGAGAGGTCTAACAGATTGTCAATGTTATATACTAGATAGCTTTCCTAACTATACTATTCTTGTTCATTCCTGAATTAGATATCGCAAAAGTGAAATGTCACATCATTAATGAAATGTCACTCTAATTAGGGGATAGAAACCCCCCAAGCAGTTCAAAATGTTAATATCCAAGATATCTAGAATTGCAGTTTCTAGAGGTAGACTGATTATGAACTTGTGGTGTGGAATTGTATATAAACTTTTATTAAGTTGCATGCTATGTTTTAGATATGATTATGAATTTGCAATTTGGCTTAATTTAATGTTGTTATTAGAGATTTTATCTATCATTTTACTTAGGTGCATATGTATAAGTACAATATTATGGTTTCAGTAGGATTTACGATTCTTTCTTTTGATTTTTTACCCCCTCCCGATTCAAAGTAGGCTCTGGAGTTTTGACTATTTATTTTGAATAATTTTGTACGGAGTTAGAGCTTACTCCAATAAGATAGATGTGGCTGAAGTAGTATCTCTTTGAATTTACCGGTTTTATGTAAGATGGCAAGAAAGTGAAACACGATAATTGATAAATCTGGCATCATAGTACAGTATTTGGTCATGATTTATTCTAATTTAATGATTTGCTTTCAATGGTGTTTTAAATTTTAATTTGTCTGCTATTGTTTGGCTTTGTATGTCTAAGGTTATTTGGGTGATGCATTTAGTTAAATAAACTGGCGTGCTCATCTTGGTTTGGTAGTATATATCACAGTTATTAATAGCGGCTGCTCCAGGCGCTATCCTGGGATTCTCTCCCGGTGCCGCAACCCTCCGCTACGATAGTGGCTGAGAAAGCTGGGATAGCGGGTTGTAGGAGCGAAGCGCTTCCGGGCCCGGAGCGGTTTTCTGCTTTTAGGGCAGGAGTACGAAAAGACCTTTTTACCCTTACAAAATTTTAAAATTGGAAAATTTATTACAGTCGTTTGTGTTTTCTCCTCTCTCATTCGTGTTTTCACCTTTTTCCATTGTGTTTCTTCTGTTCGCTGCTTCTCGCTCGCCGCTTCTCTTGCCCTAACTCCTCCTCCGCCTCAACTCCTTCAAGCTTCTCTCTATTCTTCTTCTTCTCTACTCCTGTTTTCTGCTTTTCTATTTTGATCTTCTCTATTCATTGATTTTCTATCCGTTTTCAGGTTTGTTTTTTCTTTCATATCATTGTTTTTTCTTCCTTTCTTTTAAAATATATTGATTATGGGATTAATATAGGTAGATTATTCATATAATTAGTCCAAAAAGTTATTTAATCTTACATTAAACATATAGGTAGATTATTCATATAATTATTCCAAAAAGTTATCCCGCTATCCGATATTCCATTTTTGGGGTCTGCTGCTCCGCTCCGCTATATGGGATTAATAACTCTGGTATATATTCTTTCAATATGAACTTGTTGATTGTTATTTCTGCTTACTGACCCGCTTTCTTTTCATTTGTATGTTTAATAGATCCTTGTCCTTCTTTAGGCCGGATATCTTTTACACCTGCTAAGGAGGTAAATTTTTTGGTCAAGGACTATTAAAATGAAATTGTATTTGTTGAGGCAATATTTTGTCATGCAAGTTTCTTTCAACAAATAGGCATCTAACAGGTATGAAATATGTGCAGGGAACTTCTGAAAATCCCAATAATAGAGGCTCCACTTCAACCCATTCAGAAAGTAGCGAGTCTGAGTCTACTACAAGTTCACGATTGTCCTCTCGGAGGAATTTCTCTAATCACCGCTCTTTCATCTCTAAACCCATTCATCCTTTGTCATTTCCAGACCTAACAACTACTAGGGATGCCTTTGATTCTCCTGCTCCAGATTATACAAGGTTTGATACTTCTAATTCACTCAGAGGTAGCCGGCGCTCAAGTAATGCCAGCAGTAGTCAGGATTCTGCAGATATTACTGAGTCATTTGAATTAGAAACACCTGCTTATCCACATACTCATTCAGTTGGATTTAGATGCGGCTTGTGTGAAAGATTTCTATCACAAAGATCACCTTGGAGTTTGCGCCGTATTGTGAGAAGCGGAGACATGCCTGCAGCTGGGGTTCTTCCTTGTTGTCATGTTTTTCATGCCGAATGTTTGGAGCAGACAACACCAAAGACAAGGAAAATCGAACCACCTTGCCCTGTGTGTGTCAAATTAGAGGAGCAATATTCTCCTGATCAACGAGGTGTTTTAAGATTGAGGAATAGTTTTCCTAAGTTCAAATCAGTTTCTGAGGATGGACCCTCAAGAACACGGGACGGCCCACAGGAAGGCGATTGTGTCGGAGGAGCTCTACCGCCACACAATGCCATGTTCCTACTAAATCGAAATCGCATCATAAAAAACATTTCATTGAAGGGTAATTTAAACAAAGAATTTCCAGGCAAGGTGAAAAAAACCGGGGTCTATTCTTCACAGCTGTTTACAGGCAGCTCAGCTGATATGGAAGTTGGTGTTTACTCGAAGGCGAAAGCCGGTTCAAGTATTGAAAGTTAACAAAGTAATTCTGAACATCCAGAAGCTGACTTTCCCACGGTAGTTTATCTAAAATTTACGATATTGATTCCTAACCCGGTATGGTTTTGTATATTGATTTGTTACACTTTTATTAGAAGCCACACTTGGAAGTTGATATTATTTTCCTATTTTATTAATTTGAGTTTTGATATTTACTTTTCTTTCTTAAGTTTTGATCTTTGGTTGAACTTTAAGCATATCTAGTTTTGTTTATTAGTTGAGAAAGCACGCATACATAGGAGAGTTAACTTATTCCAATATTATTAACACATGAAAGTTTAATACTAATTGATTAGTTATAAACTATGCCTACTAATACACAGATTATCAAAATGAATTCCAATAAGGCATCCGCTAATTCAGTGGTTCAATGGTATTAATTTATCTAAAAAAATTGAAAAGTGTGGTAATATTAGAAATTAATTTATAATGTCATTTTGGACATTTTGCTTTAAAAGTGTGACGTTAAATTCAAAAACTCTAATTTGATTTAGAAGTTTCAACATGTCATTTTGTAAGTTATGATATTACTTTTCTCAAACTTTATTTTAGTTATACATATAAGTCAAACTAACATGTTTTTATTCTGTCCTTAGTAATTTAGAGTCCTCATTATTTTCTATTTATATTCCACTTTCAAAGTAATCTTGTATTTATATAAAAACAAAAAATTGACTACTTGGTCATGGCGGCTGCATCATTGACTTGTTCTGCCCCATTCTATTTGAATGTTCCTTCCTGCCCATTTCTCTTTACTTAAATTCAACATTTTTTGTTAGAGGCAAAATACTGCTATTCTGGTGTTGTTGTTTCCCTCTCAATATGGAAGTAAAAAACACAAACCAATTAGAGGAATCCACTGATTTCAAAGCTGAAGTTAAAGCTTTTGATGATTCAAAAGCAGGTGTCAAAGGTTTGGTGGAGTCCGGGATTTCAAAGATCCCACGCATTTTTTATACTGGGAAATTGGACATCGGTGAAAACTCAGCTAGTGACTCCAACTTGAGTGTTCCCATCGTAGACCTCAAAGACATCCACATCAATCCATCTCTGCGTGTAGAGGTAATTGGCCAAATTAGAAGTGCTTGTCATGATTGGGGATTTTTTCAAGTGATTAATCATGGAATTCCCATCACTATCTTGGACGAAATGATTGATGGAATCCGTAGATTTCATGAACAAGATGCTGATATAAGAAAAGAGTTTTACACTCGTGATACAAAGAAAAAAGTTTCGTATTTCTCCAATAGAACCTTGTTTAGTGGTCAAGCTGCTAATTGGAGAGATACATTTGGTTTTGCTGTTGCTCCTGATCCTTTCAAACCAGAAGATGTACCACCAATATGCAGGTAAAGTACTAACCATTAATTTGGATTCTTACTCTCCAAATCATAATCAGATTTGATTGTATGCCTAGACATTGATTTATGAATATATAGGTTGATGATCATACAAAATAAAATTTCATTGAATCCTAAACATTTATTATTTAACATATATGTTATAAATAACATAATTATTTGGGTTGACATTGCAGCTTTTCTGTTCAATATGTTACAATCAATTTTCCTTGCTTTTACAATTGTTACACTACATGGCATGTAATTATGTTCAAAAGTGCTTTTCAGTTACCAATCTGTCCATTTGAATTATTTTAACCATTGATTAACTGATTCATACTCGCAGAGATATTGTGATTGAATATTCTCAGAAAATAAGAGATTTGGGTTTCAAGATCTTTGAGTTGTTGTCAGAGGCATTAGGACTTGATCCTTCTTACCTCAAAGAGTTGAATTGTGCTGAAGGACTCTTTATTTTAGGTCATTACTATCCACCATGTCCTGAACCTGAATTAACTCTGGGCGCTTCCAAGCATACTGATAGTGACTTCTTCACATTACTTCTACAAGACCAACTTGGCGGTCTTCAGGTTCTTCACGAGGATAAATGGGTCAATGTTCCTCCAGTACATGGAGCTCTTGTTGTAAACATTGGAGATCTTCTACAGGTAAGTATTAAAAGTTATTGTTTTGAAAATTGGTGTTGATAATTGCTTCTACGTCTCAAAAGATTCATCAATTTCTTTTATGTTGTTGCAGCTTATCACAAATGACAGATTTGTTAGTGTTTTTCACCGAGTCTTATCACAGAACATCGGCTCAAGAGTTTCTGTTGCAAGCTTCTTTCTGAATTCTACTGAACCAATTCAAGGAGCGTCGAAGATTTATGGTCCTATTAAGGAATTGCTTTCAGAAGAAAATCCACCAATCTACAAAGACACTACTATAAAAGATTTCTTAGCACATTATTTTGCCAAAGGCCTTGATGGGAATTCTTCCTTAGAACCCTTTAAGTTGTGAATTCAACATGTTAAAATGATTCTTATTCTCTTGGAGCTGGCCATGATCTATCTATATAACTACACATTTTCTGTTGTAAGTGTGCTTTATATGTATCAAGTTTCCTAGACCGAAATAAATGAATTATCTATGCTTGTTGACATTTTTTAAAATAATCATGTTGAACTGCAGAATTATAACCAAGAGCTTCTAAGTTAGAAATATGTGATTATATTTTTACATGTATGAGATAAGATAGTGAGTGTCACTAATTTTCACATAGGAAAAAGTTGTATAACAGCTCCGTGGTGATAAAATATTGCAAGGCAAATTAACTTTTTTGGTGTAATTAGTTGTAATTGTAAGGCAATATAAACTAATGAAATAGTGAGATGAATGTTAGTAGCTTTGACAAACTGAAAGTAATATCATACTTGGATTAGGAATGGCCAGAAGAATGCAATGCATTATGATTGACTTTTCCACTGTTTGGTGACTTGTTTAAGTCCATAGAAAAACTTAAGGGTTAATGAACTTTTTGGTCCCTCTAAATATTGCAGATTTCGTTTTTAGTCCCTCCAAAATTTTCCTTTAAGAAATCGTCCCTTCAAAATTTTTCGTCTAAACTATTGGTCCCTAACGTCAAATTTGCTAGAGATTAGCTACAACTTTAGTCACCGATTAGCTACGAAATTTGACGTTAGGGACCAATTGTTCGGTAGAAAAATTTTGAAGGGACGATTTCTTGAAGGAAAATTTTGAAGGGACTAAAAATAAAATTTGAAATATTTAAAGGGACGAAAAAGTTCATTAACCCAAAACTTAAATAGCTAGCAAATTTAATAAGTGTTTATTGACTAATTAATGATCCAATTAGTAATTAACTATTTAATCAGTCATTCTATTCAATTGAATTGATTGATAGTTAGAAACATTATATATTATATGAATTTGTAGAATTCACAACAATCATCAACAACAAATAACATTATCAATCAACACAATACTATCCTTTGAGGTGGTAATTTGAAGAGAGATGAAAATCATGTGAGAAAGTTATGGACTCGTATGTAAGGGTGGGTTGGGGTGGTTGTGAGGTCTTAGGTGTGAGCAATTGGAAGTGAAGGTAGGTGGTTATAAGGACTTGGAGTTGGTGGATATTGGCTTTTTAGACTTCTCACACTATTCAGTAGTTTTTTTTTTAAATTTGAAAAACATCACACTCCAAAGTCTTGCACCTTCATCCAGTTTCTTAATCACTCTCGTCCCTTACTCTAAAGTATTTCAAACGCAATCCTAACTCTTTCAATCTCACCTCACACTCTGATAATCAATTCCAATCCTCCCTCACGGTATGTTGCTGGATTTGACAAACAAGCAATGATACACTACTTACTTATCAATTGGTGAAAGATGAGCTCGACTCTAGGCGTTCATGCTCTCAATTGTACATGTAAGTATTCATGTCAAACCAGCTACACACGACTATGCCTTAATATATAAGGCATGAGTCTAGTTGATCATGGTCATATTTCAAATTAAACATATAGACGAGGCACATAAAACTGACTAGATGCGGCCATGCTTTGAATTGCGCTCCGTGTGACAAAGGATCATACCCTTGAGAAGAAGCTCGATTTGAGGTGGACGTCTCCAAGCTTCACCACGCTCGCCCTTGGATTGGCTAGATTCAAAGGGATGGGTGCATCAGTTACATGTGAAAACATGTATTTCATTGACTGGGTGTTTTTGAATGTTGTATTCAAACTTGAAAAAACTTCTCACAGAACACCCCTGATGGAATTGGTTGTTGCAGTCGGGAGAACTAAGCGTTTCATACATCTCTCTTGGATTTTGAAGACGCACAAGGTGCTGCGGGGAGTTGATTGTTGTAGTAAGGTGTACTAAGTACTTTCGACACATCCTTGAATTCTGAAGACGCACGTGGCGCTATGGGGAACTGATTGTTGTAATTGGGCGTACTAAGCGTTTCCAACAGCACCCTTGAATCTTCTCGTAGGAAAATCACCAAGGGGTTTTGATTGTTGTAGTTAGACGAGCAAAGCGTCTCCGATAGCACTCCCGAATCTTTAATATGGACATCAACTGCATTGGGTGTTCCTCGACTCGCTGCTACGTGTGTTAGTGTTTCGGTGCCCTAAAGAGGGAACAAGGCAGAAAGTAGAACAACAAAAGTATAATAGCAATATATATATATATATATATATATATATATATATATATATATATATATATATTTCATTCGCTGGTCGGAAGATCTGGAGGACCGAGCCCTTGACTAGGGATGATGTCCGACCTTTGATTTATGGGTTGAGGTGGACCAATTTTCTTAGGCTCATAACAGCTTCATAATACCTTTGGAGGTCAGTTATCTTCTAGGATCCCGAGAGGATTTTGATTCGCATTTTTTGAGGTTGGCAGTTCCTTGATGCCCATTTGGCTTTATGTTGTGCAGAGTTTCCTGAGTAGTTCTTCCCTGGCATGCTCCATCCAACACTAGCCTCCCCTCTCCCAGACTCACACCCCAGTGGATCTTCTAATTTTCACTTTGGAATGGAGTCGGGATGAAGAGCCATGCGACCCTTCCTTAATCCACCAGCCAGACGTTTGTCTAACTGACTAATCTCTTGAGTTACCCCATGTCCAAGATTACCCCTCATCTCGCAAATCCCTTATCATCTCGTAGTCCCAGATCCTTGTTGATAATCTGGGACTGGGCCCTTGTCGTTATGATGATGAGAAGTAAGACGTGAGGATTTTACGATAATGAGACATCTGACACGAGGCTTTTACGATGATGAGAGATCTGGAGATGACCGACCATGGTGCTATTCGGTTCGCCGCATCTCGTAGAGGTGATTCCTTCTGATGTTGCCAGGGCCCGTGATGGAATTTAGCTTGAATTTGATGAAGTATACCAGGAGGTTCATCTGAATGCGGCGATAGACGTACCCAAATGCCCATCTTTGCGAATCTGAATCTGGATCCGAGGGTGTCCATATACCAACTTTTCCAAGTTTGAGGTCGATGCCCCAGTTGACCGAAAAGTCACCAAGTTGGATCTCGACCCCAAGGTGTCTGTCGGAGTTATTTGACGGCGGCTCATAGTCGATGTAATTGCTTGTTCAGCGTCAGGCCGTAGTTAGATAGATCCAAACGACGTAGATATGAGATTTTGGCTTCTCGAGTCTTCAATTCCTTAAATATTTCGGGCTTCAGATTTGAGAATCGAACGTGGAATCATGGAAATCATAGTAATTAGAAGTGGGTTCCCAAAGACGACGTCTTTGTTCCATTGCAGAACCATAAACGATAATGATTACAGAAACTACGACGGAGCAAAGCTTTTGATACATTATGATATGATGACAATGTAGATCGTATGATGCGATCATGGTGTTTCTTGAACAAGAGGTATCAGTCTAGATGCAATTCCGTTAATCGGTATTTACTATCTCCGATACGTTGGACCTAGGGTAGGTACCTGCATGATTAGCAATCCAACACCCAAGTCAGTTTAGGGTTCAAGATAGTGATAATGAAAGTGGAGATTAGAGATTGTGTACTTAAAAACCCTTTTCCTAGGTATTTATACCTTGGGCCTGACAAGGCAGGTTGGATAATGGGCCTCATGTTATTTGACCTTTGGGGAGTGTAGAGCAGTGAGTCTCGAGTCTTTAGTCGACACGAAACAATAAGGTTGTTTGGGATAATCCTATGTAAAAGCGCAAGATTGTTTTAGTGAAAAAATAAGGGAAACTCTTGGGACTTGAGTAGGCTAAGTGTTTTAACCGAGTCAGGATTAATCTCTAGTGTGATTTTTCTATCCTTTTTATTTTTTTATTTTTTGTTATATTAATTCCATTGCTTATTTCTATGTCTCTTTTCTTTTCTATTATTTCATTGCTTCATATCTGATATTTCTATCTTCTAACATAATCATTTTAAATCAAAGTGTTTGTATAAACTATTTTTGAAATTCGAATATTATAATTCACTCTCACTTGTGTCTGGAGTCACTTGATCAATATACTTATAGAGAAAATATAGTAATAACCAAGCTAAATACAAGTCCCTTGTTGCTGGAATGAACCTCTCCACAGAGATGTGCATTTTGAATCTTAGTGCGCATAGTGATTATCAATTGATTGCCAATTGAGTTGTCAACGGATATCATATGAAGGTGGCTAAAATCGTTAAATACCCCATGAAGGTGCATAACTTAGAGAAACATTTCAAATTATTTTAAATAATTTATATACCTAGTGAGCAGAATGCTCGTACAGAACTTTTTACAAAACTCGCTAGCACCAAGAAGCCAACCACAACTGGATAGTGATATAGGTGACCCTAGCCATTCACAATATAGAGTAGGAGGAATTCAACTCTATTGGCGTCACCAACTCTCCAAATTGGATGGTTCCTGTGATCAACTTGAGTACCAGGTTCGTTTATGTCTTTGAATCTCCATATTTCTTGTTGTATCCTCTTGATTTTATTTTTGGTGGTTTATAGAAGGGACATAAACTTTGTGTTTATCTCCTGTGGTATTTCCCTTAGCAGGCTCACGTGTCAAATTTCTTTTCCTGCACACCTTTAAGGAATGACCTATAATCTTACAATGAGTACAAAGTTATGGGAGTTTCTCATATTCTATTTCAACAAAGAAAGCAAAATCTATCCTTTCCACCAGCATTTTATAGATTAGTTCCTTAGATAACTTTATATCAACCAGGACCCTAACGAAATGATCGAAGGGTCGATCAAAAGCGGGCTTACTAGAAGTTGAATCAACACAAATGGGAGTCCCTAAGATACTGGAAGTAGCAAAAATAATGTTAGGTCTCTAGCATTCTTGCGACAAACCATGGATCTTAACCCAGATTTGGGCAAAGGTTTGGTTAACATTAGATGGCACAAAGTCTTTTGTCCATGAGAAAAGTTTAAGAGTACCTAGGTTCAAGTTCCATGAACTGATAGACCTTACTCTCTGAGCATCTTCAAGGTTGGAAAAAGAGAATTCGTAAAAACCTTTACCAAGCGAGGTTATCCCCCATTTGGAGAGGGAACGACCATTGAGAGAGCAACGTTATCTGATACTAGCAACAGTTGTCAGGGTAAAACCTCTGGGCCAAACAATTCTACCATGAAGGTTATGTCGGAATGCTTGTAGGCCAATCTTGTATTCCTCTTCTGAGATGGTGATTGCAATCTTGTCTCCTTTCAAACATGGTATCAGAAATTGACTTTGAGGTATATTGCAAATATTGGAAACAACATTTGCGAAAGTTTTGGTGGGAGTTGGTTTAGTTTGAATGTTAGGTTGTGTTGGTTGTTTTCATTTTTCTTGGTTACTAGGATTGTCATCCTCTAGAGTTTTAGGGAAAGAATGATTTTGTATGATTTTAGGGAAAATAAATGAGGCGTCCTCCATAGCAGATTGGTTGTGAAGAAAAGCACGGGGAGGCGGCGTTAGGTCAAGAGCAGAAGCTTCATTGTTTTTCGTGATTCTCAATATATAAACTTAAAATACACATTATATATATGGTTTTGACTTTCACTAAACATTAGAGAGTTTTATAACTATTTTAATAAATCTGGATAGAGGTTCTAATTAAAAAAAATCTGGATAGAGGTTAGTGTTCATAATTTAAGGAAATCTCTCATCTCACTCTTTGGAGTTCTCACACACCATGTGCATTTTTAGAAATACTGTTGCTTTTGGAGGTGTATCTCCAGAAACACTTTTTTTATTTAATGTTGAATTGTTCCATAGATGCATCTATGAAACAATTTTTAACGTTGTTTAAATGGTTCCGTATATGCATCTACGAAACAATTCAATATTAAATAAATGAGTTTAAAGGTAGTACACTGACAGCGTACACTAACTTTACACATACAACCAATCAAAATTCTCACACTTGTCATGTCATATTAGTTTTTTTAAATTAAAATTGTGTTTTAATTGGATACATGATTGTGATTGGTTGATAGTGTAAAAATATTTTACACTGTCAGTGCATATCTCTTTTTCTCTAAATAAAAAAAATGCTTTTGAAAATATGTTGGAACATTATGTATATATTCCAATATAGGGAGATGAATTGAAAAAGTTCCCAAGTCAAGTCCCACATTGTGAGGTAGTTGAAAAAACTCCTTAGTCCCACATTGCTTAGATTAGAAATCTTGGCCAATTTACTTCATTATATAAGGAAGTCACTTGTTTCATTCCAAAACACACCAAAAACTTATTTTGAGTTTTTCCTTCCCCACTCTCATAACTCTGCGTCTTTCGAATTGTCGAAGCGAAAACTTCTTCCCCTTTCTTTCTACTCGTTGAATTTTCCGAGTACTTTCTTGAATTCTCCTTAGAGAATAATGTTAATTTCTTCTCGTTTGAGTTGAGAAATTATCAAGTATAATTTTTTCTTGGATTCTCTTTAGAGAATTATTGAAATTTCTCTTGGTTTGAGAAATTACTATGACTGGTCGTTATACAAGATACTAAGATGGTATTTATACCATATTTGAATGGTCCTAGTACCATCTGAAGGTGTATTTCTAGACCGATTATCTACCGTGCAAGTAGTAATCGTATAGTATAGAACTGGGCTGTTTTATCCTAGAGGCGTCGTGGTTATTAAGAGCTGTTTTGCATAATTTTGGCAGTACCGCGGAACGTCTTAAAGAAAGCGTACCGATCCACGACTCGACCTGGTAATTTCTTTGGTGGAAAACTTGTTAAAATCGTGATCCAACAATTTTAAGACGTTTCGAATTGTCATGGCTACCGAAGAAATTATTGGTACTTCTGCGGATACTATTTTTGACAAACAATTCATGTTTGAGAGATGTCACTTCAAATGTTGGCAAAAAAAGACCGAGGACATTTTGTTGCTCCTTCTGGATTAAATGAACAAACTAATAGTAAGAAATCTGAAGATTCAAAGAAATATGAGGATTGAAATGGAACACGTAATAGTGTTGAAGTTGAATCTGTTGCACAAATTAAAGCGAACAACTTCAAGCTTAGGAAAGAAATCACCTTATAGAAAGAATGATTATAACATTCTGAATGGAATCACAAATGATCTATATGACTATTACAGTAACTGTGATAATTTAAAATATGTTTAAGATGCTCTGAAAAACAAGTATGACACTAAAGAAGCTGGAGAACAGAAGAATGATTTTAGCAGCTACATGAAGTAGCAGATGGTAGATGAAAGGTCCGTAGAAAATCAAAGTCACGAACTTCAAAATATTTCTCACGAGACCATCATTAAAGGTATGTATTTATTTGAACAATTTGAATTTCTTTTATTATTGACAAACTGCGCCTTAGTTTGAAAGTTTTTAAGAATTATACTTTGTTACAAATAAAATAATTTTTAATTGAGAGACTGAGTATTCTCATTGAAGAAGAATTTCAGAGACATGATTAAAAAGAAAAGTCTTGGTTGTTTTAAACAACAAAAAGAAATTCGGTGTGGTTCTGAAGCCATATGGAAATTCATTAAAGAATTAGAACTGCAATATTGTGAACCGAATTAAGAATGGGAACCCTTCTATGGTCCCAATTGCTCTAACTAGACAACCACCACCCCCAAAGAAATGACGTTGTTTTCCCTTTGTTTCAACTGTCGAAAACTAAGTCACATGACTATGAGATGTAGAAGCAATCTTGAGCGTGGTGTAGCCCGTAATGCACAGGTTAGCCTGGATAATGGAAAATTTATTCCTATGATCATTGAAATTAACATGGTTGATGGATCTGATGGTTGGTGGATAAACACTGGCGTCTCTCGTCGTGTTTGTTAGATCGTGTTACGTTTAAAACATACACGAATACTAAAGATAAGAAAGTGTTGTTGGGAGATGTCCACACCACTAATATTGTCGATATTGGAGAAGTGGAATAGAGTCCACCTATGAAAAGACTTTAATCTTGAACGATCTCATGTATACTCCCGAGATTATAAAGAATCATGTTTATGTTTTTTTTCGTTCTTTCCAAATAAGGCAAGATTTAGTCCTTTTATTGGGTAGATTTGTACACCATCATCACAAAGAATGATATTTTTTTGAATGAAATTGATAAGTTTAAAAATTTGTAACAAAAAAATTTGAAAATGATTTAGTAAGAATTTGAAGTGATAGATAAACTGTATGATTCTAGTTTATTTAATTATTTTTATAAACAACATGGAATTGTACATGAAACGACTGCTCCATATTCTCCCGAAATGAATGGTAAATCAGAAAGAAAGAATATAACTCTTACTGAACTTGTTGTTGCAATTATGATGAATTATGGTGCTGCAACGCATTGGTGGGGGAAATTTTATTTACTGTTTGTCATGTTCTGAATAGAGTTCCCAAGTCAAAGAATAATATCTCTCCTTATGATATATTAAAGAAAAGACAACCAAACTTGTCTTATTTGAGAACTTGGGGCTGTCTAGCTTATGTCAGAATTTCGGATCCGAAACGAGTTAAACTCGCTAGTAGAGCATACAAATGTTTATTCATTAGGTATGTAGCAAACAGTAAGGCACATAGGTTTTATGACCTAAATGCAAAAGTGATCATAGAATCAAATGATGTTGATTTCTATAAAGACAAATTTCCCTTCAAATCGAGAAATAGTAGGGGCACTCAATCGAGTCACATTCTTGTGATAAGAAGCACATAAAGCAACGACAATGTAGAAACAGAACTTCGACGAAGTAAAAGAGTAAGAGTCTCTAAAGACTATGGGCCTGACTATGTGGCTTATAATGTAGAAGAAGATCCAATAACTCTTCAAGAAGCTTTGTCATCTCTGGATACAGACTTATGGCAATAAGCTATTAATGATGAGATAGATTCTCTAGAGTCTAACAAGACCTAGCACTTAGTAGACTTGCCTCCTGGATGCAAACCAATCAGTTGTAAATGGGTTTTGAAAAAGAAACTAAAACCTGATGGAACTATTGATAAATATAAGGCTCGTCTTATAGCCAAGGTTTTTAGACAAAGAGAAAATGTAAATTTATTCGATACATACTCTCCAGTCACTAGAATTACATCCACTCAGGTACTTATCTCAATTGCTGCTATTTATAATTTGATAGTACACCAAATGGATGTAAAAACAACTTTTTTAAATGGTGACTTAGAAGAAGAAATCTATATGGAACAACCGAAAGGCTTTGTGATCCATGGACAAGAAAACAAGGTCTGTAAGTTAGATAAGTCCTTGTATGGATTAAAACAAGCTCCTAAGAAATGGAACGAAAAGTTTGATAACTTAATGATATTGAATGGGTATAAAGTGAATGAAAGTGACAAATGAGTTTATTACAAATCTGAGAATCGCATTTGCACTATCATATGTTTATACATAGACGATCTACTCATATTTGGATCAAACATTCATGCCGTTAATGTTATGAAATCATTGTTGTGCAACAACTTTGATATGAAAGACCTCGGAGAAGCGAGTGTGATTCATGGCATCAAATTCACAAAATCCGAACGAGTAATTTCTTTGGATCAATCACATTACGTGAAAAAGATCTTAAAGAAATATAATTATTTTGAATGTAAACCATCGAGAAAACCATATGATCCAAGCATGAAATTGTTTAAGAACACTGGTGAAAGTGTCAGGCAGGCAGAATACGCAAGCATCATTGGCAGTCTTAGGTATGCCACTGATTGTACTAGACCCGACATTGTATATGTCGTAGGATTGTTGTGTAGGTTTACGAGTAGACCGAATAATAAGCATTGGCGAGCTATTGAGCGAGTCATGCGATACCTTAAAAAGACAATGAACCTCGGTCTACATTATCATAGATTTCCTACAGTAATTGAAGGATACAGTGATGCAGATTGGAATACCTTATCATATGATTCCAAAGCTAGTAGTGGTTATGTATTCAACATAGCCAGAGGAGCTGTATCTTGGAAATCAAAGAAACAAAATATCTTGGCTCAGTCCACGATGGAGTCTGAAATGATAGCATTAGCAAATGCTAGTGAAGAAGCAAGTTGGTTAAGATGCTTGCTAGCTGAGATTCCTTTGTGGGAAAAACCTATGTCAGCTGTGTTGATCCACTACGATAGTACCACGACTATTGCAAAAATAGAGAACTATTATTATAATGGTAAAAGACTTCAAATTAGAAGAAAGCACAACACTGTTAGAGACTGTATCTCTAAAGGAGCTTTGAGAGTGGATCATGTACGCACTGATGAAAATTTAGCAAATCCTTTTGACGAAAGGATTAGCTAGAGAGAAAGTCTATAATACATCATATAAGATGGGACTAATGCCTATAGGAATGTGAGTTGCTCATGATGGTAACCCAACCTAAATGACTGGAGATCCCAAGAAATAGGTTCAATGTGTAATAACAAGTTGTGAGTGATACGAGACGATCATGCTAAAATAAATAAAAGAAGTATGAATCCTGAAGTGATAAGAGGATGAGATAATAGAAACTCTTAGTGAGATCTATACTCTATATGAGCGGGTACCTAGGCTACAAGAGTACTCTTAATAGACTCACCTATGTGATTGTGAAACTGAGGCCGGTTCCTATGGAATTTCGAGGCAAAATTCCTAGAGCCTTCACTAAATCGGGATACACGTGCAGGGCCATTAAAAGCACGAGCTATTAAGAATACACCTTAAGAAAAGGTTGTGTGCGGGTCTGATGTCTGAGATAGAGTTCAAGACAATAATGTCACTCTTGTTGAATCGAAATCCTACTTGCTACGCAAAGGTTCAAGTCGTAGACACCTTTGCTTATGCACAATCTTAGAAACGTTTGACGTTACTTCTGAAACACTTTAAATTCAAGTGGGGGATTGTTGGAACATTATGTATATATTCCAATATAGGGAGATGAATTGAAAAAGTTTCCAAGTCAAGTCCCACATTGTGTGGTAGTTGAAAAAACTCCTTAGTCCCACATTGCTTAGATTAGAAATCTTGGCTAATTTACTTCGTTATATAAGAAAGTCACTTGTTTCATTCCAAAACACACCAAAAACTTATTTTGAGTTTTTCCTTCCTCACTCTCATAACTCTGCGTCTTTCGAATCGTCGAAGCGACAACTTCTTCCCCTTTCTTTCTACTCGTTGAATTTTCCGAGTACTTTCTTGAATTCTCCTTAGAGAATAATGTTAATTTCTCCTCATTTGAGTTGAGAAATTATCAAGTATAATTTTTTCTTGGATTCTATTTAGAGAATTATAGAAATTTCTCTTGGTTTGAGAAATTACTATGACTGATCGTTATTCCAGATACTAAGATGGTATTTATACCATATTTGAATGGTCCTACCGCGGAACGTCTTAAAGAAAGCGTACCGATCCGTGACTTGACCTGACAAACTTGTTAAAATCGTGATCCAACAAAATATATCTCCGAAAACAGCGGACACAAATCGAATACCTAAAAATATTATGGAATGAACTGAGATATCGTTTAATTTAATAAACCTAAAGAGGATTTCAGTGTTGTTTTAATTAATATCCGGATTTTAAAAAATCAGCGAAATGTCAACAGCCTTCAACTTGACCAAATAAGAATGTTAGGTAAAATAACTTCAATTGCTGGTGTAATAACCCCATTATAAGTAAATAAGTTCTTTCTCACACTTGCTTATCGGTAACATACACGATTCTCTGCCACAAACATTCTTCCAAACAGGCAGTGGCACCATCTATGGCTCTCAGTCACCGTTCTGGACTTCACTAAGAGTTTCTCCCTCACGTTATGTACGATTATTTTCTGGCCACAAGGTTGGGGGTGAGTATTAATTGGCTTCAATAACAAGTTTCAACAGGTATTACTTTTCTCAATCTTTATTTTAATCATACATATCAGTCAAATTACCATGTTTTTATTATGTCCTTAATAAATAAGAGTCCTCATTATTTTCTATTTATATTCCACTTTCAAAGTTATCCTTCCTGTCATTTTCTCTTTACCTCAATTCCACATTTTATGTTACAGCAAAAATATGGAAGTAAGAAACACAGACCAATTAGAGGAAACCGTTAATTTCACTTCTGATTTCAAAGCTGAAGTTAAAGCTTTTGATGATTCAAAAGCAGGCGTCAAAGGTTTAGTGGAGTCCGGGATTTCAAAGACTCCACGCATTTTTCATACTGGGAAATTGGACATCGGTGAAAACTCAGCTAGTGACTCCAACTTGAGTGTTCCCATCATAGACCTTCAAGACATACACATCAATCCAGCTCTGCGCGTAGAGGTAATTGGCCAAATTAGAAGTGCTTGTCACGAGTGGGGATTTTTTCAGGTGATAAATCATGGAATTCCCGTCATTGTCTTGGATGAAATGATTGATGGAATCCGTAGGTTTCACGAACAAGATGCTGATGTCAGAAAAGAGTTTTACACTCGTGATATAAAGAAAAAAGTTGTATATTACTCCAATGGAACCTTGTTTAGCGGCCAAGCTGCAAATTGGAGAGATACATTCGGTTTTGCTGTTGCTCCTGATCCTTTCAAACCAGAAGATATACCATCAATCTGCAGGTAATGTACTAACCATTAATTTAGATTGATAATCATAAGAAATAAGATTTCATTGTATGGCATGTAATCATGTTCATTTGAACTATTTTAACCGTTGATGAACTGATTCATACTTGCAGAGATATTGTGATTGAATATTCTAAGAAAATAAGAGATTTGGGTTTCAAGATCTTTGAGTTACTGTCAGAGGCACTAGGACTTAATCCTTCTTATCTCAAAGAGTTGGATTGTGCTGAAGGACTATTTATTTTAGGTCATTACTATCCACCATGTCCTGAACCTGAACTAACTATGGGCGGTTCCAAGCATACTGATAGTGACTTCTTCACATTACTTCTACAAGACCAACTTGGCGGTCTTCAAGTTCTTCACGAGAATAAATGGGTCAATGTTTCTCCGATACATGGAGCTCTTGTTGTAAACATTGGAGATCTTTTACAGGTAAGTTTTTAAAGTTATAGTTCTCTCTTTTCATTAGTCGAAGTTTGGTATGAATTTTATAGATTATATGTTTTGAAAATTGATGTTGATAATTGGTTCTACGTCGCAACAATTTTATCAATTTCTTTTATACTGTTGCAGCTTATCACAAATGACAGGTTTGTTAGTGTTTTTCACCGAGTCTTATCACAGAACATAGGCTCAAGAGTTTCTGTTGCAAGCTTCTTTGTGAATTCTTCTGAACCAATTCAAGGAGTATCAAAGATTTATGGTCCTATTAAGGAATTGCTTTCAGAAGAAAACCCACCTATCTACAAAGACACCACTCTAAAAGATTTCTTGGCACATTTTTATGCAAAAGGCCTTGATGGAACTTCTTACTTAGAGCCTTTTAAGTTGTGAATTCAACAGGTGAAAATGATTTTACTACTGGCCATGATTTATCTAAATAACAAGTCACATTTTCTGTTTGTGCTTTTATATGTATCCAGTTTTATAGACTGAAACAAATAAATTATATAGGCTTGTTAACATTTTCTAGAATAATTGGATTGAACTATGGAATTATAACCAAGAACTTCTAAATTAGAGGAAGTATGATTGATTGTTCCAATGTTCAGTGACTTGTTTAAGTTCATAGAAAAGCTTCAATAGTTTTCAAATTTAGTAAGAAAATGCTTATTGATTAACTAATTTCCATGTTGAGTAATTAATCATCTAATCATTAATTAGCCTTTCAATAAATTATTCTGTTCAATTTAAATGATGAACAGTAAAAACATCAACAACAAATAGTATCATCAATCAACACATATACTCATGGTCAGCAATTGAAAGTGGAGGTGGGTATCAATGGCTTCTGTTGTTAGAAGGCGTTGGAATTGGTGGATATTGGCTTCCTTTGAACCTGATTTGGGTATTCTGGTAAGGTGAGCTTGTTTGCCCTCTTTTTAAAATCTCATTGTCAGCTTATCTTAGTAAAACATAATGGGAACTTTTTAAGTCACCCCTATATAAATACTTCTGAAAATTCTAAAATATTATTCGGAAGTGCATATCCAAGCGTTTGTTATGATGGCATGCGAGAGAAGTGAGAAATATGTTTCAAAAGTTCGGACGTTAAACATGATGACACAATATCGAGAAAAATGTGTGTCCGTTTAAATTGTGGCGTTTTAGTGTCATTTGCGGTATTCATAATCATGCATTGGATACCAAGCTACAAGGGCAACCAATTGTGTGTCAGCTTAAGGCAGAAGAGAAGGAATCTATTTCAGAATTATCGATAATCAAAGTTGGGCTGAGAAACATACTTGTCGATTTGAAACGAAAAAAACCACAAAGTATTTCAAATATCAGACAGATATACAATGAACATTATCAATTGAACATCGAGTAAAGAGGTCTGGGGTCTGAAATGCAACAACTTTGAGACTTTTGGAAGATAACCAATACGTTTCAAGGTACAGAACTTGTGAAGACAATGTTACTATTCGTGACATATTTTGGACTCATCCAGAAAGTCTCAAGTTGTTCAACACATTTTCGACCATCCTTATAAATGATTTGACATACAAGACCAACAAATATAGGCTTCCGCTTCTATAAATTGTTGGTGTCACCTCTATGGACAAGGCATTTTCGGTAGGATTCAGTTTTCTGGAATCTGAGAAAGAAGATCATGTTACATGGGCATTGGGAATATGCAAGACTTTTCTGATTGATCCACAAAATATGCCTAGTGTCATTGTTACTGACGAGATAATGCCCTTATGCATGCGGTTGGTACTGTGTTTCCAACATCAACCGCATTACTTTGTTGGTATCATATAACAAAAAATGTGAGATCTAGGCTTAAACCTGCAGTTGGCACCAAGAAAAAAATGATGAAGATGAAAAAATGATCAAATCCGATGTTGTGGTCGAGAAGATAATGGATGCATGGACAAATATTTTAAATTCATGTACATAAGAGTTGTATACGAAGAATGTGGTACACTTCAGGACCCAGTGTAACACCCATATTTATTATTTCGTATTTTATTTTATTATTTATGAATTATATGGATTAAGTGTGTTTATATGTGCTTATGTGGCTTTATGTTATTAATTGAGTTTTACTTGTATATGACATAAGTTGGTGATTAGGCTAGTTATTGGGCCTATGATAGGACTAGCATTAGAGATGTGTTAATTAGGGCCCATTAGCAATTAGAAGATAGTAAGGGTTTAACAAAACAAGGGTTTTAGAGGAAAATAGAATAAGAAGCTCATTTGGGATTTTTTTGGTGAAAGAAGAGAAGAGAGAAGAGAAAAAGAGATTGAAGATTAGAGTTGGCTTCAATCCAAATCCCAAGGTAAGGGTGGGATTATTTCACGCTAAAGGGATGTATGATGATGTTTAGTGTGGGGTTTTGATTGTGTGTTGTATCCATGGAATGGTGTGTAGAATTTTAGGGTTTATGATGAAAATGCACGAATCTTTAATTTGGAAATGTGTTTTAATTGATGTTTGATGATAGATGATGATAGATTTTGTGATTATATGTGTTTAATTGCCATTTAGAATGATTTTTGGGTGATGGATAAGTGATTACGCAGTTCACTAAGTGGACCTTGCTGTGCAAAACTTGTTCAAACTTGGACATGATGTCTCTTTTGAACCGTAACTTGTTTTTAAGTGTCGTTCGAACTTCCGTGAAGCCTTAATTGATGTCTTTCTAATAAATATGATTTGAAAACCTTTGGGAACCTTTTTGAAGATTTCTTTAAATGAACTTGTTTGATGTTGTAATTGTTGTTGTGAAGTGGTGTGTTGTTGTATGATGTTACAACATAGCGACGTGGTTGTGAAGTGATGAATTACTATAAAAGTAATGATGTTTAATTGATGTTGGTGATTTGTTGTATATGTTATGTTTGTGTGGATGTTTCATTCATCGAGTCACACCCATTGCATAAAAGAGACGTGGCCTTAATGGCAAAAGCGACGAGGCATTGATGGCAAATAGCGACATGTGCTCAATGGCAAATTTTGAGACGTGGGAGTTTTACTTCAAATGGTACCACATGCATTTGCATAAGTCGAGTCACTTGTGAATTGTATTTGAGTCTTATTTGATTATGTTGTTGTGACTTGATGAAGATATGTTTGTTGTGATGCGATGACTTGATGATGAGATGTTTGTCGTGATGTGTTGGAATCTTACTTGTGAATTGCAAATATTGTCATGGTTAATTGTTGACATTGTTTCCGTTTCATACGTTGATTATGTGATGTGAATTGTTGTATTGTGTGTTGTGATGAGAAGTGGTGACCAATGTATGATCTTTTCTCTTGCTTTAAATATTATCATACGTTTCTTTATAATGAATGATATCTCATCCCTTCTGTTTGAATGTTACCCTCTATTGTTAACATGCAGGTAACAACATGGAGTATCCGTTTACCTTTTAGCTCGTGTCGGTGTGTCTATGCTCTGATACGTAGCACTCGGGGGACGTCTAGCTTGTTTGACTATGTCATGTTGTCTCGTCATTTTTGTCATTACATTTGGATATTGTTATCTCTCATTGGATTATGTTGTTATGTCCTACAGAGATATGTTGAATTTTTAGTTGCCCATATTTGGCATGTATGACTTGAATATTGTTGTTGATGCTGTTCTGTTGCGATATTATGACTATTTAAGTATTGATGTTTAATGGATGTGAGTTTCCTCCGTATTACTTTCTATGTATATATATATATATATATATATATATATATATATATATATATATATGTGAGCTTGTGTATGATTTGTTTTACGATGTAATTGTGACACCTCAAATGTGATGTATGATTTGAGACATTTACACTCTGATTTTCCTAAATGTTTGTGGGGTCGATTTGAGGTGTTACATCCTGTGTGTTGAATATTTAAATTTTTTGAATATGTTGAATCTACTATCATGTGCTTGTCTTATTTATAAAAAGATGAAGTTGAATTCTCCCATACGCATGGACGAAGTCTACATTCATTGGAAAAGACTCTGATTTGATGATTACGAACCAGCAATGGAGGGTACATCCAATGTGACCATCACAACTGAGTTGAAAGTAATCATGGATAGATTTTCTAAAGCGGGTGACACCATGAAATTGTACATAAAAGAATAGTTGAGAAAAATCACTTTTTCGGAAACAACCGATTTGAAACCTCCTTCGCAACCGGTAAAAACCAAAGGTGCGCCTAAAAAGGTGCAAAGTACCCAAGATGACATGTCAACTAAGCAGACTCCTTCTTACCATGAAGTTGTTGATTCTTTATTCCCGGATTCACCTACACCAAAATCCAAAAGTAGTGCTAACAAGGAAGCTCGCATTTCCAAACCACCTCATACACCTCCTATTAAAAGCCAACCAAATACACCTCCGATTAAAAAACCACCGATGATTCACATTGATGAGATGCCTCTATTTATGCATAAACACATTGAAAATATGGTTGATGTGGGGACTGATGGTAACTGCGGGTATCACGCGGTTGTGGGGTTTACTCAAAAAGGGAGAGGAGAATCACACTCTTGTTCTCAGAACACTTATTTCGGAGTTAACGGTGCCTAGGAAACTTTACACTAGTTTCAAAGTGGATGTCCTTCCTTGAGATGTGACATCTTATAGCAAGTGTGTATGACAGGGTCGATCTGACGAGATTTGGATTTTCAGAGATATTTTTCTCACTTCATAGTCGCCCACTTATAGACTTGTCCGACCACAACATTTGTATCGGGTATCTAAGATTGCGCCACTTTGTACAAGTTTATTTGAAACCGGAGTTTCCAATTCCGGCTACAGCATGTTAGTGGACGACACATCATACAAAAGAGACGGAAACTTGGCCGAATCACTCTCTTGAAAGGATGGGAGAGTTCGAAGAAACGACGAAGCATGAGAGAGAAGCAAATAGGGAAAAGTCGAAGAAAGATCCGGTTTTATATTTAAGCAGTGAGAATTTGTTCGGTGCATTTTAGAATGTAATCGAATCATTTTTAGAATGTATTGTCGTGATGAATGTAAAACCAATATGATTCAATACATATATAATATGTCTATATTTCATGTTATCAATGTTTATTCTAATCAATTTTATTTCTTTTCTATGTTAATTTGCTGCTGATTCTGCCATAACAGAATGTCCCTGTGGTTTTTCATAATTCAGACATGCACATTCAAAGGAACCTTCCATTTTTTAAAAAAATAGCATCAGTGCTTATTTCGCATTTGCATTTCCAAAATATGCCCTGATAACAAGATAAGATTTCTTGGGTCCATATTGCTCCAAAAAGTCTATAAATATGGTCTGTCTATAAAGCATTTCATCAACATCACAATCCATAATCAGAAATGACTCAAACCTATCCTCACATTGTTTTTGTCTACTTTGTCATACCCCAAAATTTGCCTCCCATATTCCATCTACAATGATTCAAAATTCAAGATCCAGTCCCAAAGATTATTCATTCAAAAGTCCAGATGATCCACAGTCAACTGGTTTGACCTAAAAGTCAACCATAATCAGAGCATAGTCAAAGCCTCCCAATTTTGGTCAACATCAAGTATATGAAGCATAACCATCATTTGATCAAAGATTGATCATGATTCCATTAATAGAAACTCAGAGATGAACGAATACAAAAAGGTTCAAATTAGGGTTTCTTAGGAGAAAGTCAACCCAACTTTGACTGGGCATAACTTTCACATGGAACATCAAAAATTCCCCACTCAAAGCCTATTTTGAAGGAAATTGGATTCTCTACAACTTTGTCTCTCACAAGCCAGGGCTAGAAATGCTTCATTTGAGAGGTACAAAGCAAAAGATTACAGGTCATTCTCAGACATCCTTCAAAAGCAGTTTTTTGTCAAAGAGGATATGATCAAGATAAAATCCCCAAATGGAAAATATGTTCCAAAGTGGCTTATAGAGGACCTCTTGAGGTTTCTAAAAAGTATTAGATCTCCCTCATAGCTTAAAAAATTGAGTGAGATATGCTTGATCAAAGTTAAGGTGATTTTGGAGGGCCAAACATGAAAAAGGAGGGTTCAAATTGAGAAATCTTGCAAATGGGCCTATGTTTTTATGGTACAAACTTGATCCACAAGCCATTAGCTTGTCCAAAACAAAAGGGCACGAAATTTAGCATATTAATTGATTTAATATATTTTTTTATTTCATTTTATGATTTAATTAAGTATGAAAAATCAAATATTATGATAAAATATTCATATAGGCCAATTTCAATCAATATTAATGGCAAAATATGATATAATTTCGTGACAAACCAAATGAGAGAAGATTGATACATAATCTTGGCAAAAAAAGAAACTTCTTATTCAAGAAATAAAAACAATTTCTCAAAAAAGCAAGATTGGATTCTAGTGGAGTTTTGGACCAAACTTTAACCTAATTCTACTCTACTATAAGTACATAACCTAAAGCATAGGATTAGGGGACAAAAATTCAGAGAGAGGCAAAGGTGCAAGAACAAAAAAAATCTTCAAGAAACTCAAATTCGACTTTGGCGAACTAAGAGGATTCAAGGAGATTCAAAGGCCCTAAAAGCTTCCTCAATTGATTCTGAAGGTGATCGGATCGGTACGCTGCTACAACACCCCCAGAATTACCTCAATTTTGTCAAAGTAAGTCACTTCAAACTTGGATTCGATTAGCGTATTATAGGCATTCTCATGATGATTTGATCGTATATTCTGGTTTGTCTTGATGCATTGGTTGTTTCTGGATTAATTATGTGGAGTTTGTGTGGTTAAAACTCGTTCTGCCATTAACGTCCTCATCGAGTTTTAGGGTTTGATTTTGGGGTTTTCCGTTTAGGGGTTAAATTAGGGTTAATTAAGGGCATCATCAAACTCACGGGGTTTAGACGAAGAGAACTAGGGGATTGCGCCAGATTTCTTTGAATGTATGCCTTATTCGCTATTTTTGTGTTCTTGATTTGCTACGAAAAAATACATAGCTATTTCGTAGCTATTCTTTCTGGAATTTTACAGGTCTGATGGGGAAGATGATGATGTGTCCCCATCCGGTTCGCCCATTTAAAAGTTCGCGCGCGTTTTACTTTATCTTTCATTGTTTTGCATATTATTTATTGAACGCGTGTTTCAGACAGATCAGCGTGTTTGGTTGGGTGGTTTGTATAGAGGTTGGTGATTGAAGGGGCGTGGGTTCGAACCTTCGCTCCATATTATTTTTTATGAAAACTTTGATTTCTTGATTCCATGCGCATATAATCCTGTGGTCCACCATGTGTCCTCAGATCTGGTCCCTTGAGTCATATTCCATCTGGATCCTACGTACCTGAATTATTCCCTATAACATGCACCCCAATTGTAACCACACCTGATCAGAACCTTAATAAAATTTAAATAAATTTTTAATTATTTGTTTTATTCTAATTGAAATATCTATTTTTAATATATATTAATTATATAATACCTATTTTTTTAATAAAATAAATATATAATGATTATATTAAGGATTTTTAATTTGTTGTTCGTGCCGATTAAATCGATTAATCGCTATGGTCAACAATGATTTTAATTAAAATACTATTTAATTAAAATACAAATCAAATTATATTCGATTAAATGGTTGCAATTATCTTATTGATTGTGATGATTAATCCTCCCTTGTTCTAAATTTAATTTGTTATTATTTGTAATCGTATTAATCGGTTATGAGGGGTAACAATACAAAATAAAATTCACAAAAAATAATAAAACACATTAATTCATTATTAGTGATAATCGAATCAATCGATTTGAATTGGTAATGGTGCAAAACCCCTAATCTCTTAACTATGGTGATCAAACCTATTGATCATTGCGGTTAATTGTGCCAAATCAGGGTTGTACGCCCGAATCTTAAAATATTCCTTAAATCCATTCAAAACCACAAAATCATCAAACTACGAAATGCCATTCAAAAAGCCTCTAAAAAACATTTCTAATCAAATTCAATTCTAATGGCGTACAACCCTCCCCGAACTACGTAGACTCTGATCCTCCCTAAGGAGGCACGTAGGCACTTGGAAACAAGGCGAGTCCCCCTCTTTAAATTTCTAATCATATCAATACAATTCTGTTTGCCACCCTTCTTTATGAACCCTGCCATGAAACCCTGATCTTTGAAATATTAGCCTTTAGGAAAGGGTTGAGGGTGCCTAACACCTTCCCTCAACCTGATTATAATAACTTACCCTGAATCTCGTATCTGCGTAGGGTTTCCTATTCGCCCTTCAGAATAGGTGGCGACTCGAAGTTTAAATTTTTAGGCAGGTTGCTACATACTTCAGTGGTTATACGATACCGCTTCAATTTAGGTTCCCGCAAGACACCCCGTTCGTCGAGCTGATTCTGATACTGAACTCTCTCTTGCAATATCTAGAAAATCAAAGGTGGTCAAGCTTGAGTATCCTTCACCATCAATTGACACTGAAGGAAAAGTAAAGTTTACCCTATTTGAGCTCTAGAACAACGATGATTTAGAGGTTATGTGGACAACTTTTCAACAATATTCTTCAAAGGGTCCGATCGATTTGGATGCGAAGCTTCAAATATCGGGAGAAAATGTTATCAAAATATTGTGACGTCCTCAAATATTCGTTTATAACAATATGTAACGTTAAAAATTTCTGTTGAATTAGCTACGTAATTTCTATAATTTATGATGAAACTATGCTTTGTCAATTTGGTTTTAAGGATTTTGTTTCTGTTGTCCCAGACATGTTTTCAGATATGCACACCCGAAATCACATTTTCTTGAAAAAAAGGTGTCTTCAGAAGTGCACATGCGAAAGCATATTTTCTTGAAAAAAACGTGTCTTCGGAAGTGCACATCCGAAGTCACCTTTTCTTGAAAAAGTGTCTTCGAAAGTGCACATGCAAAATCACCATTTTTTTCAATAAAATGTGCGTTCGGATGTGCACATCTGAAGTCTAAGGGTATTTTTGTCAGAGGTATTTAAGAAGACATATGGGTGTATTAAGAAATTCTCAATCATAATTTGAAAGATTAAAGTCATTGGACTCCAAGTACCAACTCAGCCCACTTAATAATGGTAACACAAATATCAACAATAAATTCATAGGAGCCCAAAAATAAGGAAATATGAAAAATATAAACGGTACAACTTGTAGAAAAATATGATTCTTTTTTTTTTTTATTTTTCTTTTTGAAATCTCTAAAAAAAAAAGCATTGGCGAAATGTCATTTAAATTCTAAAATTATCACCGTGTTTTTGAGCTCTCGGAATTGTAAAAAATCAAAATTGTTGAATCCATGAATAAACACAATGGACTAGAACACTCTATTAAACTAGATCAAATTTGACATGTTACATGTCACACTCCAACAATAAGTTGTCAGTCATAAACATCAATTAAATATAAACAAGATCATATATTAGACAAACTAGTTAATTCTTCAAAGAGCTCAATCATGCATGGCACATTCTCATCAAACACCCTAGGACGGACCAGGCTTGAACAAATAGCATGAACAAATATGACTATGGTAATATCTAACTTGATCGATCCCTTGGTAATATACAAACCAAATATTGAGAATACTGTTCTCACTTCATCATTATTTTGAAGTTTCATGTTGGTTAATTGAATATGTTTATCATCACCGATTAACAATAGATGATACTAAATACTGACCATCGTTATTAGGTTGTAGTGGTTGAGACAAAGATTCATTTAATTCCATTTGTGATTAAGATAAAACAGTGTGAAATTGACATTGATCCTGAACAAATAAGAAAAGTTCCCTTGGTAGTAGTAAAATTGTAGCAGGCTTAAATTTCATTTTGATCAAGTATGGGTAAGACAAATTCGTTATTTTTTATGTGAACTACGAATGAACAAAACACATCATTTTATATAAGTTCATATGTGTGCTACTTTACTATCTAAATCTAGTACTAACAAAAAAAGAACTAAATAGGAAATTTGACAAAAAAACATAAACATAACTTTGGCACTTTGTAATGTCATGGTTCGAATTACGCGGATTCTACAATCCGGACAATATCAGTAAATCATAAAAGAAAAAATGTTATGCATGAAATAATGTAATCAATCAAAGTAAATGTGTAGTAACCTAATTAAAATAGGAAAATACTGGGATATTTTAGCCTAAAATGAGCCAATGTGATATGTTTTAATTTGAGCATTTAGTGGTTTGAAATGTACATATGCTGAAGTATGGAGAAGAATAGGGGCTTCGGCTGTTAAAGGAGGGTTTAAGGTTCAATAATTTTGAGGCCTCAAAAACACACACTGAATTCTAGAATTATGGGACTTTTTTGATTTCGAGATATACCTCAGCCTGAACCTCACACTCCTTAGCTTGAGGTTATATATCAGTCAATCCGACTCTAACTAGTTGTTTCTTGCGTTGATGCTTTTGTCTAGCATAGGTAGTAGTTGAGCTTTGATTATCCCTAGCATGACTTCCTATCATATTATTCTTACCCATAACCAAAACACATATTTGAATTATTAATTTGAAACACTTAAAACTAATGTTTTCGTAAAAAGTATTGTTGGTTACTCTAAATTTTTATGGAGTTTTTATTGCAAAAACGTTAGGGGGTTTCTCTTCCCGCCCTTATTGGTGAAGAGCCACTCTTTTAAAACTAAAAAAATGTCCTTTCCAAATCTAGAATTATACTTTCATACACACTCAAAATAAATCACGCCCCTTCGTAAGTGAGTCATCCACTCCATTTTGCCAAAAATTAGTCGGGAAGTATATCTCTGTATTAATGGAATGGTGAGTTTGGTGCGCTTCCGAAATATCCCCTGGATACATTTTAAACTCATGGTAGTGTCTTTGTTTCACAATTCATGGATTAACTTTGTTACAAATTTGACATTTTAAAGAAATATTATATTTTAAGTCATTTATACTAAGTATACTATCAAAATAAATTTGTTATCAATTAAAAAATGAATTGATGTAATTTAGTCAAAATGCCATATATTAATTCAATTAAAATCCATAATCAAGCATCATCGTTGACAAAATTATAAACCATTATATAAATATTATCAAAATACAATTAAAAGTGAACAATGTGTATAATTGAGCTCATGATTCCTTCCTTGTCTCATGTATTGCAATGCATTATGTGGCTCATATAGAATGGCCTCTAAAGTGGTCCTCACATGATTGTCTTCTGGAAACTCCCCTCTCTCTATATGCGCTTATTAAATAGCCATAGTACACTCATATGAAGGTAACACATCAATGACATGATCCTAGCATATTCCTCCTCTAATATCTCCTAATGAGCTGGCATAGACGTGTATGTATTTAGGTAGAACAAATGCATGACCATCCAATTATTAAGTAAACTATAATTGTGTAGTCTATATATTATACAACATTTTACCATCTTAAACCATCTTTAGATGGCATTGACCTAATTTTGAATTGACAACCATATTTTTTTTAAGTAATATTTTGCGTTAAACTTTCAACTTCCTTGTACTTTTTTTTTATAGGAAAGATCTCATTCAATAGATAAAGAAAGGATAATACAACCATAGATAAAGAAATTGTGTTAGGACATTCCCCAACCACAAAATAACACTAATACTAATAATTAAACCAAATAAGCTTTGGACTTCAACCACCTTTAAGAGATTAGAAATTAAGGGAGAGGTACTAAACCAAAATCCAGATCCAAGCAACCAAGCAAAGTTCTTCCGCCAAATGAGTTGTGGAGCCACATTCTTTGAATCTATCCAATTAAGGATCATATCTTTAGCTTTATCACGTGCAACTCGATTATACGGGCTTCCAATCTTGAAAAAACTCATTATTTATGGTGGAATCAAATGTTGACCGAAAGGATGAGGTTAGTTTGCACCATTCCTAAACAAAATCTTCCCCCAAAGCAAAACTTCTACATCCAAGCTTCTTTGAGGCAAAACCACAAACACCTTGAGCACTATCTTACTGCAACCTAAATCTAAGAACAAAAACCACACCGGTACAAACCAAACAAGGCCCAACAACAAAAACATAATAATAGAACACAAAATACGAAAAAAACACACATGAAATCAGGAGATCTAATACTACCGGTGGTGGAGGCTTTGGTGGAGGCCGCTTTCCATGAATGAAACACCTAGGACCACGGCGTGACGGGGCTGATTCTGAAATTGCAAACGTTTGGTGGTTGATGGTGTAGAAGAGGACAAACTTGGTGGAGGTTGGAGGAAGAAAAAGTTGGGAGAGAATCGCCATGGTGTCAGCAACTGAGACTCACCGCCGTAGCCTTCAAACACCGAGGATAGAAAACTATGAATAGTCACACAAAGTGAAGAAGATAGCCATAAGGATCTGGAGAAAGCAGCCACCACAAACCCTAGGGGAAAGAGTGGAAACACACACTTTGAGTTCTTAGAGAGAGAGAGACCTCCTTCTCTCTAGAGCAAGTGCCAAGTCAATATGTGCCAAGTCACCTGCCACGCGTATGACCTAGTGCCACGTTAGACGCCACACAAGCAAAAAGTTGACGCCGTTAGGAAAAATGGACAGAAAGGACTAACGTGGACGTTTTTGAATAGTTAAAGGACCACTTTGGAACTTTTTAAAGATAAGGGACCAGAATGAACCCCAAGGTATACTTAAGGGACCAAAAAGGGTATTTAGCCTATTTATTTAATTGAGATTTTGTGCTAATTAGATTAATTGGACTATGTCATACCCCAAAATTTGCGTCATATATTTGCAAATGTTATTTTATTTCAAATAATTGACATAGCACAGTTGGTAAGGATTTGAGGTTAAAAAGTACAAGAGCGTGAGGTCCCGGGCTCGAATCCCACTTCTATCATTTCTCCTTTTTTATTTGTTTTCTAATTTTAATTCTAACTTTATTTCCATTTATTCAAAAATCATAAAAATTGCATTTTTTCAATATTTTAATTTAATTTTCGCACTAATTAAATATGCATTTTTTAAAATAGTCAATTTTCACTTTCATGCATTTTTTAGTCAAAAAATCACCAAAAATCACAAAATATTCAAAAAATCCAAAAAAAGAAGTTTTTAATTGTAATTCATTATTTTAGGCATTTTTTAGCTAAAAAAGATCAAAAATTAAAATAGTACTTTTGCTTAGCTTTTGGTCCAAGTCAATTGGCATTAAAATTTATTTGATTTGATTCTCTCTATTAGATAAAAATCAAAACAAATAATTTTGTTATGTCAATAATATTAATGCTAATTTATTTTTTCCTTTTTTATTTTAACCTAACTTTACACTATAAATATCACTAATTTTTACACATTAGGAACAAGAACAATTCTAACCCTTATTGTCACACTCTCTCTTCTCACAAACATAAAAAATATTTTCTCCTTCTTCAGGGTTTCAATTCCGGTTGCAACACAGTAATAATTTTCCAGCCTATCAGTCGAATTCTGAAACTACTGTTTCGATTTGTTCCGAATTTTTTCCAGAAGTTCAGAAAAAAATCGTAGAACAATACTCCTTTAGAATAGAATTCTAAAGGATTTCGACCCTCAAAATCGCACATTCCTCGTTTTTCTATTTTATTTGATTTAATTTCTATTTTCATATTTTTTTTAAAATCTAAAAAAATTTGTAGTTTCGTGTTCTTATTTTATTTGATTTATAATCAGGTTTTATATTTTTTGATTTTATTTTAATCACTTTTCTATTTTTCCATTTGTTTTCTTAACCGTAACATTCCGTTGGTTTTTAAACAGGTTTTCTATGGATTAACCAAGATCCTTCATCCACGCGCCATCAGATCAAAAAGCTAAGTTTCTAACTCTTTCTTTGTTTAAATATAATTTTAATTCTTATTTTGCCTCTTTGCCTAAAATAGGGTTTGCCTCGAATAGTCAATGAATCCCTCCTACACTAACCTTTATTTATTTTCCTTTTAATTTTCAGAATTGATCAAGGTTCAAGGAAGATCAAGGCATTCAAAGATGTTTATACTAATTATTGTTCCCTCTTATTTTCTGCCTTATTTCCGCTTCCCCACCATGCTCGGATCAACCACACTAGATTCCAGTCCAGGTTTTCTTAAAAGTTATTCTTATTGTTTTTGTTTTTTTTCTTTTTTTTTCTTCTTTTGGTTTTTGTTTTAAATCTTTTTATAAATTCTTTATTCCTTTTTTTTTAATTAAAGCCTTTTTTTTCTTTCTAAAAATTAGATTAGTTTCTCCCTTTTTTTTTTAATAATAGCCAAATTTTTATTCAAACTTTTTTTTTAATAATAATAATTAAGTTTAGTAAATAATTAGATTAGTTAATTAATTTAAATTAGGGTAATAATTTAGTAATTAATTTAAATTAGTCTAATTAATTTTAGGTCTTTAACCTTATGTTCACAAACCCTAGAAACCTTAAGAGGTAGACCTTGTCCGTTAACGCACTATGTTCAAACCTTATCTAGGTCACAACAAGTTTTCTTAATAAACCTTAGGGAGTTAGTGTTACGGTTTGGGGTTTGCATTTCCTTTTAACCTGAGATTTTATTTTTAACTTTTATTTTTATTTGCCTTTATTATTTTTACCCTATTATTTGCCTTTTATTTGCTGTTATTATTATTATTCTTTACACTATTATTTATAATCCCGCCTTTATTTTATTATTATTGTTGTGATGTTCTGCCATGGATATTATTTACTTAATTATTTCTTTTGGTTGCCTCGCAAGTTTTTTGCCATATTATGTAACTGTTCACTGGATGTAATAGTAATTAGGGCCTTTTATTTTCTGCCTTTTAATTCCCGCCTTTAAATTTCTGCCCACAGGTGTTTATTATAATAGCGTAGGAACTTTTAAATTTCTGCCTTTAATATTGTTTATATTAAACTGCGTGGTTAGTAATCCTAGGGAGCGCAAGCCTGTAGTTAATCTAGAATCACCTAATTAGAAGATAAATGTCATCGAAGTTAACCACATGATTGTGCACCCACACACCTTTAGGGTAACCCTTCTTGTTGCCTGTTGCCTTATCACTTGCTGCCTTGTTGTCTTAATTTTGTTGCCTGAAAATAGTCAAGTCCCTCGATTCCGAGGATACCTAAAGCAAGGTTGCCTTTAAACATTGAAATTATCATATAATATTTTGTCCCTCGAAGTTGCCTCGTTAATACATGATAATTGTCCCAATTGCTAAGGTATCCTCGCATGATGCCTAAAAAATTAATGACTATTATATCCTTCCCTTAGACTACCCACCCTCTTTATGTTAGGGACAGTCTTATGGCGAACGATTATTCTCGATGACCTTTAAATATCCAATTGAAAGACATCCTGCCCTCTTATGGTATGGATAGACCCTTTCACCCTGAAAGGCTAAAAGAACAAATTTCAAAACTTAGAGCAGTTGCTACTAATTGCTTGCTCTAAATTCAAAATCTTTTTTCCCAATTCTTTTCAAAACAATCAAATTCAAAAAGACTACGCTTATTTACAAGCTAAAGTTCTTCTTCGAAATCTTTTCTTATTCACACACAACACTTCAAACTTTTCAAGCAATTCAAACATTTTGAAAACAAAGTGAGCTAAGCAATTAAGAGCCCGTGGAAAACCATGGATGCAAAGGGTGCTTTACACCTTCCCTTTGTATAACTTACCCCCCGAACTCAAAATCTTTTTAAAAGGTTTTTTTCTGTTCTTTTAGCCTTTCTATAAATTGGATAAAATAAAAGTCGATGGCGACTCTTGTTATCCGCAACATTTCAAAAACAGTCAGTTCACCGTATTACAGACTATTAGTAATATTATGAGGTAATATGTTAATAGGCCTAGTTAGTGGAAATAGAATGTGGGTAATATTTGAGTTAATCCTAAATTAGAGAGAAAATGTAGTAAGAGAGTTAGGTCATTTTCATAACATAACTTTGGTAAGACAAGAATAGAGAAAGAAGAGAAGAGAAGAAGATTTATGAGATTCTTGAAGATAGAAGGAGATTAACTTGAGGTAAGGGTTAGAATCCAAATGATTATAGGTTTATATAATTGGGTAATTTTGTGTGTATGCTTTGTGTACAATCTCTTATTCTTACAATTTCATAGATTTGGAAAATGTTAGGTTTTATGTTGAAGTAATGGATTTGTGCTATTAATCATGTTTGATGATGTTTGTATGTGAACCCATGGTGTCAGAAACCGTGACTCACCGCCGTAGCCTTCAAACACCAAGGATAGAAAACTATGAATAGTCACACAAAGTGAAGAAATAGCCAGAAGGATCTGGAGAAAGCAGCCACCACAAACCCTAGGGGAAAGAGTGGAAACACACACTTTGAGTTCTTAGAGAGAGAGAGAGACCTCCTTCTCTCTAGAGCAAGTGCCAAGTCAATATGTGCCATGTCACCTGCCACACATATGACCTAGTGCCACGTCAGACGCCACACAAGGAAAAGTTGACGCCGTTAGAAAAAAATGGACAGAAAGGACTAACGTGGACGTTTTTTAACAGTTAAAAGACCACTTTAGTACTTTTTAAAGATAAGGGACCAGAATGAACCCCAAGGTATACTTAAGGAACCAAAAAGGGTATTTAGCTTATTTATTAAATTGGGTTTTGTGCTAATTAGATTAATTGGACTATTAGTAATATTATGAGGTAATATGTTAATGGGCCTAGTTAGTGGAAATAGAATGTGGGTAATATTTGAGTTAAGCCCAAATTAGAGAGAAATTGTAGTAAGAGAGTTAGGTCATTTTCATAACATAACTTTGGTAAGAGAAGATAGAGAAAGAAGAGAAGAGAAGAGGATTTGTGAGATTCTTGAAGATAGAAGGAGATTAACTTGAGGTAAGGTTTAGAATCCAAATGATTATAGGTTTATATAATTGGGTAATTTTGTGTGTATGCTTTGTGTATAATCTCTTATTCTCTCAATTTCGTAGATTTGGAAAATGTTAGGGTTTATGTTGAATTCATGAAATTGTGCTATTAATCATGTTTGATGATGTTTGTATGTGAACCCATGGTGTCAGCAACCGAGACTCACTGCCATAGCCTTCAAACATCGAGGATAGAAAATTATGAATAGTCACACGAAGTGAAGAAGATAGCCAGAAGGATCTGGAGAAAGCAGCCACCACAAACCCTAGGGGAAAGAGTGGAAACACACACTTTGAGTTCTTAGAGAGAGAGACATCTTTCTCTCTAGAACAAGTGCCAAGTCAATATGTGCCAAGTCACCTACCACGCGTATGACCTAGTGCCACGTCAGACGCCACACAAGCAAAAGTTGACGCCGTTAGAAAAAAATGGACGGAAAGGACTAACGTGGACGTTTTTGAACAGTTAAAGGTCCACTTTGGAACTTTTTAAAGATAAGGGACCAGAATGAACCCCGAGGTATACTTAAGGGACCAAAAAGGGTATTTAGCCTATTTATTTAATTGGGGTTTTGTGCTAATTAGATTAATTGGACTATTAGTAATATTATGAGGTAATATGTTAATGGGCCTAGTTAGTGGAAATATAATGTGGGTAATATTTGAGTTAAGCCCAAATTAGAGAGAAAATGTAGTAAGAGAGTTAGGTCATTTTCGTAACATAACTTTGGTAAGAGAAGAATAGTGAAAGAAGAGAAGAGAAGAAGATTTGTGAGATTCTTGAAGATAGAAGGAGATTAACTTGAGGTAAGGGTTAGAATCCAAATGATTATAGGTTTATATAATTGGGTAATTTTGTGTGTATGCTTTGTGTATAATCTCTTATTCTCTCAATTTCATAGATTTGGAAAATGTTAGGGTTTATGTTGAATTCATGGATTTGTGCTATTAATGATGTTTGATGATGTTTGTATGTGAACCCATGATTAGAAACATGTTTAGGAATCTTTTATGTGTGTTAAATTGTGGTTTGGATGAGTTTTGGTTGGCAAAAATCAGATTTGGGTTGGTATTGAAAATGCTGAAAACGCACAGAATTTTGTTGCCTAGTGTCTTCTGCCGAGCGAACAACGAGCGAGCGCCGGGCGAGCGAGCTTTTTTATGGCCAAGCTACTGACTTGGAGCATCGGGCGAAGGATTTCTTCCACCGGGCGAAAATACCCTATTTTGGAAAAATTCAAATGTTCATAACTTTTGATCTGTAACCCTGATTTATGTGTTGTTCGAAGCATTAGGAAGCTAATGTAATTATCTATATTATAGGATAGAATTGGTTGGCAGTTGATAAATTAATTATGTTGTTTATGTGTGAATAACATGTAATTATGTGTTATACGTTATAACTTGATAAGAGATGAATAACAATTGTTAGCCTGATATGTGGTATGGTGTTCATGATATGCATGAATGAATATATATACTATTTGAATGTGTTTTGTTGGGAATAATTATTTGAAATATGTATGTATTGAGATGTGTGTTGATGAATAATGATGCAATACATGTTATGAGATGCTTGAATACATGTGATTGAATTGCTATGTGCTAATTGATGTTTTGATGATTGGTTTGAAGTCATGTTGTGGAATGTGGTGCAATGTTGGAAAAATGTGATTATGTAATTTAAGAGGTTGAGAATCATATTATTTGCATAAGTCTTGTTTGCTGCACACTTACACTAGCATGAGTCTTTGAAAGAGACAATGTCAGATAATCTCGTGGAGATTATTTGCTTGTCCCAAACCTAACGAGTATGGGGTTTGAAAGCTTAACGAATATGGGGCTTTGAGGTGGTTATCTAGTTCGAGAGATGGACAATCGGCTTGCCGGAAATGATAACAGGGGGATCCACATGCATATCGCATAGAGTCACACTTGAGTCGCACGTGTCAGTGTGAATTATTGTGATTTGATATTGTATACTTGATTGAATTTCATTATTGGATTACAACTGTTGGTTTTGGTAATTGGATATGATTACTCAAATTATTGAACTTTGTCGAATGAGCTAAATATGTGAATCTTGATATATGGTATATGAATGCATGTTTTGGGAAGAGTGACGAATTTGTGACATGTATTCTTGTTGTGTTTTACATTTCCCATTATTATGTTTATCTATAATGATTTGAATTCTCACCCTTATGTTTGAATGATGTTCATCATGATATCGTACAGGTTCTAGCGAGTAGTGAGCTTATCCGAGGATTTAGCCGAGGAGATTTGATTTATCTTTTGATTTGATTAGGTAGAAAGTCAAATTCTCTAGTCATGTAGCACTTGGAGGTTTATTTGAACTCATATTTTGGTTATTTGGATATTGTTATCTTCTTCGTATTTTAACATGATAATTTGGATATGTTGTTAAAGGTTATGTTGCCTAGATCTTGGATTTCATATAGGAGAGTGATAATGTTATTTTGAACTGGTAGATGAATATAGTTTGGAATATATTCATTGAAATTGTTTGAAATGTATTTATTCTTCCGCATGCGATATGCATTATATATGAAAGCATGAAGTGTCAAATTGTGTTACAATATGATTAGTGCATGTTTTGTATGTTTGTTCTTGGTTTTCATTGCGGTGAAAATAACATGTGACACACTTTTGTTATATGCATATGAATACTCTATGAATAATTGTAGTAATTTGGGGTTTAGAAAAGGGGTGTTACACCTGACACCCCCATATTTTCTTAATACCAAAAATATCCCTTTTCAAAAATGAACAAATTTTTCAAACAAAATTTTCGGTACCATGTTCAAAATTTTCAGCATGTACAAAAATTTTGGTAGTTCATTTGAAATTTTTTTGGTAAGATACAATTTTTCCAGAAATTTCCCGTAGTGTATTGACTCAAATTTTTTTAATGATCATGATTTTGCCGAGAGTTTTGTTGGGTTGTGATTTTACCGATAATTTTGTGTGGTCTAGAATGAGTCCAAAATTGTATAAATAGGGGCATATGTTATAGAGAAAGACATCTAAAAAAAATGCCTCTTTCTCATTTTCTTTGTGTGGTCTAGAATGAGTCTAAAGTTGTATAAATAAGGGCATATGTTATAGAGAAAGAAATCTAAAAAATGCCTCTTTCTCATTTTTTGATTAAGGAAAAGTGTATTTCAACGAAGACAATCCTCATGTTGAATTCAAGCTTTTGGATAGAGCTGCATCTCTCGCCAAATTGACAGATAAGTTGAATGAATTATTGTCTAATACCGATAACAGAAAGGGTGAGAAAGATCGAGTTTTGTGAAGATTAGATTGATAGTAATTGAATGGTTATATACAACCTGATTGAGTTAAAGACCGATGAAGATGTGACGGCCATGTGAAAATCATCTCGCGTAGGATAACCAAGGGGCCAACCAAGTTTGATGCGCAAATTTTAAGATCTAACAACGACATATTCAAGATGCTGAAACGTCCAGATTCATCTAGTAGTACCTATGTTTTCACGTTTAGTTATTTTTAATTTATGATTGATGTACTATCTTATGTTTTTTCATCTTCGAATCGAAGCATGTAATCGCCAAAAGATTATGCAATAAAAGTACTGTGAGAATTAGTTTGAGTCACAAAATATACAAAACATACAACTATCAAATAAAAAATCTAAATAGGGCCCCAATGAGCTATGTGTGCTAGCTGAGATAATCCTGTGTAAACCTCATCATCCGAGTTAACCAAACTCATGAGGGTATCTACAATAACAACGATCCACTAGAGGCGCTCCTTCTGTGTCGCACATTCTTGTAGAAAACAAAGTTATTGTCAGTAACTTTTCACCACATCACCGAACCATAATAAATATTTTACAAATAAAAAATAGGCTTAAATGCACTTTGGTCTCCTCCATTTTTTCATATTATGATAAAAAATTAAGTTTTAATGAGATGACATTGATGACTAAGATAATTTATATATTTAATATTTTTTAGATTAAACTAATTTTGTCTTTGAATTAATGATAGTTTATGTATTAATATTTCTTTTAATTAATATGATTTTAAAGAAATTAATTAATCAAGTTTAAAAATATTAATGATAATTTATTTATTAAAATTTCTTTTAATTAATATGGGTTTTAAGAAATTAATTAATCAAGTTTGAAATCAAGTTTGAAAATATATTTATATGGGCTTTAGGCCCAACTGTTTCCAGCTTCTCTTCAACCCATAAGTAATCAGTATAAACGGTTTGAATAAGCTATATAAACACTAAATCTAAGTTTAACAAAAAGAATGTGGGACTATACCATATCTCATTTCTAATGCCTAGACTGAGTTGGTTAGTATATGTAGTGTAAGTGTTCACCTATTTTTATGTTTGTGATTACTATTTATGTAAATGAAATCTCAGTTTGTTTCTCGTCTCAGTCTACTGCTTAACAAATCCATGCAATTTGTTTGTGTAGAGGAAAAGATAAGGTGACGTTCAATTTGGAAATGAAGCAAGAGCTGTTGCAGGTGTAGGAAATGTCTTAGGTTGGTTTTAGGCTTAAATGGAGTTTTGGCCTCCCAAAATTTTCAATTGTTTGATTTTGATCCTCCACGTTTCAATTGTTTGATTTTGGTCTCCAAATTTTATAATTGTTTAATTTTGGCCCCTCAAATTACAATTGCTCGATTTTGGCCCCTCAAGTTTATCCCTTTTGCATTTTATAGTCCCCTGATGACATGTAAACTAAAATTTTTTGGTTGCTTTTTCTCTTTTTTATAAATATTCTTCTCTATAATTTTATTTTTCTTCTCTTTTTAGTAATAGTTAAATTTTGAATGTTATATTTGAAAAATCTTAAATATTTCATTCAACTTATGTGTGATGACAAATTATTTTAACAAAATAAAATAGATCACTAATTAAAATAATAAACTATTTGTCAATAACTCCATGATAGTTAGGCATAAAGTCTCAAAGTCTAACCATCCTATTAGTCATATAGAATTTCAAATTTTTATAAAGGATATTGCGTGTTTGTCCGTATATTCTAAGTTGAACGAAATATATAAGATTTTTAAATAATACTTTCAAAGTTTAACTATTAAAAGGAGAAGAAAAATAAAATTGTAGAGAAGAAAATTTAAAAAAGGAAAAGAGGAAAAGCAATCAAAAAAAGAAAATTTTAGCCTACATGTTATTAGGAAACTATCGAATATAAAAAGGGACAAAATTGAGGGGCCAAAATCAAGCAGTTGAAACTTGTGGGCCAAAATCGAGCAATTGCAAAACTTAGAGGACCAATATCAAACAATTGAAACATGCAGGACCAAAAGTAAATAATTGAGAAATTTAGGGGGTCAAAACTGCATTTAAGCCTTGGTTTTATTAGTCCCACATTGATTTTATATCAAATAATATTAATGTTTATAAAGCACATAATTTCTGAACAATTAAATATTGGACACTCGAGCTGATAATATCAAAAAATGGATATTGGTTTTAAAAATAATATTTCTAAAAAAGTTAATTAAAATTATTAATTTAATTTAAAAAATATTAAAAATATACATTATTCTAGACCATGTTATTAAAAGTAAATTTTTTATCATAATTATAACTGCCACTAATGAAAATGGAAGGGACCACAAAAATCTCAGAGGAAGTAAAATTCAAGAACCAAAAATTTAAGTTTTATAATAGGGATAGCAAAAGTTTAAAACACCAAAATTAGGAGGACCAAAAGTATGTCAGCACATATCGGTCACAAGGTCCATCCGAGAAGGCTCCATCTGTGTGAACAGATGCCAATGTAGAAACACGAGTCGTGGCGTCTGTATCAGTAAGAGTAATTTTCTCATCGACAACAAGAACCTACTCAGCTGCCACATAAAGTTCCTCCTCAGTAATAGGAACCTGCTCAGCCGACACAAGTACCTCCTCAACAGCAACAGGAACATGCTCCGCCCGCACAAGTACCACCATAGTAGCAGGTACCTCCACAAGAGTAGGTACCTCATCAGCAGAAACTCTAGTAGCTCGGTGTTGGAGTGCACGGAACTAGCCTTGCGCCTGCTCAACCATCTGTTTTCGATAAGAATTGATTGGAGCATGTCATCTAGCCCGTAGCTAGGAAGCCTCTGCCTCAACAGCCCTAGCGGCAGCTACCTCTTTTTTTGTGATTCTGCCGGCAATGGTGTTATCCTTCCCACCTGTCATCACTTAAAAAAGGAAAACGAGAAGAAAAAAAATTAGAGAAAGAAAAATGTACCAGAAATTTTTAAATTTTCAAAAAGAAGTACCATAATTTCTAAAATTTCCATAAAATTATTTCGAATATTCTGAAATTTCCGGTGTTTCTACTTACCATTTTCAAAGAATTTCAGGTGTACAAGTAAAATTTCCAATATCGCACAAAAACTTTAAAATTTTTAGATTATTAATGTGAATATGGCAAAATTGTAAAAAATTTAAATAAAATTATAATGATCTTTTCATTCGTTTTGAGAGGATACCAAGTACCAACTCAAAAGGTGGCAAGTTAATTCCGTCCCATATTGGGGATCCTGTCGCAGACTTGTTATTATCTCAATTCACTCACTCTTCGAAGATATTGATGTTAATATTTTGGATATATACACCCATATAAGGTAAAAAACACTTCTGAAAATCTTAAAATATCCTTCGGATATGCATATTCGAATGCACCCTTTTTACATTTTAAGATGTTTCAGATATGCATATATTAAAATACCTTCTTCAAATGTTTTTTATTTAAAAGTTAGATTTAAAATGTCAGAGATTTTTTTAAATATGCATATCCGAAAATTCAAATATGCATCTCCGAATTAACCAATATTCCAAATTTCTTTTTACTTTATTTAAAAAAAATATTTATTCATAATATCGTTACAATATAATTAAAGTGAGTTATTATTAATAAGGAATAACTTAAATATAAACCGATGTAAATAAGCAATAAAGAGATTAATTAAAATTATAATTTTGTAATAATTTATTTGTCACAAATTTTTTTAAATTATAAAAATAATTATTTTTTAAATGACTACAACATTATGCATTATAATTAATGAAATTATCATGTAAAAAATATTCTCCTTTTAACACTATAATTTTTAATTTTTATTAACTTTTTTTAATTAATTATATGTAAAAATAATGTGTTGATTTAAATATTTAATAGGTTGTTATTATATCTTGATTATAATGATATATATTTAATTATATATTTTGATTAATCCAATTAATTATACTATTCATTGAATTGATTAACCTTGATTTTAATTTTTTTATCAAATATTGAGTTATTTCGAATATGCATATCCGAAATATTCAAACATAAAAATTGAGTTATTTTAGATATGCATTCGAAAATACATTTCCGAATTCCAGAGACAAAAAGGAAATTTTAGCAGAGATCTCTAAGAAGATATATGGGTGCAATGAAAATTTCCCTTAACTTTATATAAGATTCCACACTTTTGTTTATTGTTAATCCTCCCTTTTTTTAAAAAGCAATAAAAAATTTAAAAATATTTAACGTGAAAGAATATTTAATATTTAAGGTGTCGATTTGAATTAATTGTTTATATTTTAATATTTTATGTGTCAAATTTATAAAATCTATTATGTTGGATTGATTAGTATGTGTGTAGTACATAAACTACATTCGATTTTCAAACAATATAATATTATTTTGGATGGTAAAGAATAGTTACCTCCCAGTCGAGAGTAAGGGGTAGGATGTGAACTTCAAATATATGATTTTTTATATAAACAATAATAATATTTCGGTCGACATCAAATTTACATCAATGCAATTATAATTTATTGTCTATTTAAGATTTTCTACACTTTATTTGTTAAAAAAGACGTACTATTAATCCGAAAAATATATGTATGATATATAAAACATCTTAACATCAATTTCTAAATAATGTAAAACTATTTTATCCAATTGCAAACAACTTTCATTCTAATTCAAGTTAATTATTGTTGTATGGAAATTAAAATGTCACAAATGTAGTTTTTTTCTCTCTCTTTTTTTTATAATTTTGTCCTCAAATAAATACTACGGGAATCACTTATAAATCACAACATTGTATATATAGTACTCTAATCATAAATATTCACTCAAATAAAAATTGATAAATACATTTAATATTATTTTGTGAGCTTAATAACATTATTCTTATTATTTTGGCATAATCTTAATAACATTATTCTATTAATTAAATATTTATAATTTTTTAAATATTCACGAAAAAACCTCAAACGTGAAATAGAAACAGTGATAAGAACTCATGGTCATGGACTCATGGCCTAGCAAATTTATGGAGCCATTAAATTCTTATAGAGTTGTGGAGTTTTCAATAACCACTTGAAGGGACCATTATTCTAGCTTTTTCATGTGCTATGTCCACTTAACACTAGACAATTGCACATTCCATACTCAAACGTGATTCATGAATAGGGTTCTTGAATTGCCTAGTGTCCATGTAATGTCAAATCAATACCATACATTGTTATTAATACTGCTTTGTGAGAAGGGTTTCCATTGCCATCAACTAGCTACATTTTGCTCAAGCCACAATATTGTCATCATCTTCCATCAATTTTGTCATGGCATGAAATTTAGCCACACATGAGATGATAAGTAGATAATTCTTAGACAAGGACACTTCCACTAAGACATGAATTTTAGTTTGTTTTGTGTCTCTTTTGTTGCTATTCAATTCTTAGAAAATGATGCATACTTGTGTACATTTTTGGAATAGTTATGACAATTCCGCATGTATTTTAGAAAGCCAGTTAAAAATCACCCAAAGATTGGAAAGTGAAGGTTAGATAATATATGAACAAAAAAATGTATATGAATTTGATAATTTGAATCTAAGATTTGATATTTAACATTATGGATGATAAAACAGGTTCAACATGTTGTATTCACATTTTTACTCGGATGTTTTGGCAAGGTAAATTGAGATTTTTTAACTCTGTCCAACATAACATGGCAGTGTGAATTGGACAATTTGTCCACTCATCCTCCAAATTTAATCTAGTACCCTTTCAATTTTCAATAATATTCATGCTAGTACCCTTTCAATTTTCAATAATATTCATGTTATCTTTGACAAAATTTTAGTTAAAAATATGGACGAAAAACTCGATAGAACAGATGAAATTGTTTATGATTATATAAAAAGTTCGGTATGTATTTATATCGATTTTTAAATTTAAAAAAAAACGGTGTGTAGAAAAATTTATCCATTTTTAAAAAAATACCATGCTGTATCGGATTTTTCGCAAAACCTTGAAAAATCTGGTAGTGTAAAATCACCGGGTTCTTTTAAAAAAAACTTCCTACATTTATCGAATTTTTAGAGGATGTGTAAAAAATCAGGTAGTGTAATTTCAAGGGTTGAGATTTTGTAGGCAATTTTGTACGGTTGTGATTGCACTGACAGTTGTGTGTGCTCCATAATGAATCCAAACTTGTATAAATAAGGATATGTGTTGTTATAAAAACATCTAAAAATGCCTCAATATTTGTTTATGGCATGTGTGTACTTCAATTAGGTAAAACCACCAGTTGATTTAGGTCTCCCGGAGAATACCACATATCCCGCTCTTTTGAGATCCAAATTGAATAATATGTTGTCCGACACCGAGAACAGAAATGTGAGTAAGATCGAGTTTCTTGTACCATGGATTGATACTAATGGAATGGTGAAATGGATAACATGTTACTCTTTTGAGAAACTAACCTTGAAATATTTTCCTGCTCTGCTTTCATTATCATTGTTTTCAATATATTAAGTTAAAATTTAAGAACTTTGCATCCAAGATGGATAGTTGTGACATTCACGTTTAGATTGGCTAGTGAGAGTTTAACGTGAATCACTAATGTTTCATGTGAATTGATGAGTTGGCAATGTCTTGACCATTGTTACTTTATAAATAAACGACAAAGATTCGTTACTTAAGTTTTTTAATCAAATTGATCATAAATTAAAAAAAAAAAAACGTTATTTTACCCCTCGGCTTTTAGCAAAACCGAGGTTGTTAATTCTCTGATTTTATGTTTGGCATTATGTTTGGTAAAACTAACTTAAACATGTTAAACAAGATGTTCTATCCACTTCAACTGAAGAGTGATGTTGAGTAAGATGTCCTATTAAGGATCATTCGACATCGTGATTGATATGGACAGTTGGATCGTTGAAGATTGGTATTTAGTGACGGGTGCAGAATATTTTGGAATACTGTGCAATCATATGTGACGCTTGATTTAGGGAAATAAGATTTTCTCTGTTTTCAAGATATATGATTAGTTTCTAAATATGGAGAATATTTGAAGCCCTATCTTTTTGGAGAAGATTTTCAGCAGTACCCTACTACAGTTTTGAAGCCCAAGTTCAGTCCAGAAGATTGTTTAAATAGCAAGCAACAAACCTGATTATTTCGTGGAACTTACATTGTAGTTTGTGTTAGGGTTTGTGCAATCTTATAAATTATGAGCCTATCTAATATCATCTTGATAGTAGAGTAGGACTATGTTTTTGAGTTGTAAGTTCTGTCAATCATTCATAAGCTTTTAAGCATTGAGTGATTGTGTGTCTTAGAAGTGTGTCTTCTAAAGTTGTTGAAACTAATTAACACGGTTGTGATTGAGAGGGATTAAGAAGGGTCTCATACCTAGGTGAGTCTTAGGTATAAGTATAGCACGGGTAGTGAATAGGTGAGAAGCCTGTAAATCAGAGGTTGATTAGGTCATAAAAAAATTTCAAAAAAAATTGAAAGGTAATATTGGTTATGGGTTCGATCCCCGACAACTGCAATTTTTTTTCAAAATTAAAAAGTCCTGTCAAAAAATTAAAAAGTGATAAAGTGTAGTTGTTGGGATTCGAAGACATTATCTCTAAGTACTTTACCCTTCATTTTTCAACAAAATCGAGGTAATAGGTCATTAAAAATATTAAATGGTGATAAAATGTATTTGCTGAGATTCGAAGACGCGTCCTCTAAATACTTTTCCCCTTGTTTTCAAGCAAAACTGAAGGAATATATGGTATTTTTAATTAAAAAAAATGTGACGCGTCTATGGTTTACACTTCAGATTTTTGTTGGGTGATGTGAAATGTTCCGTCATGAAATATATTATTTGTAGTAGTGTTATGTGAAGAGTATGTAATTGTAGGTTAACAAAGGGACGATCGAGTTTGATGCGATAATTTCTTGATCTGTCGACGACATAAACAAGATGTTGAAACATCCAGAATCATCTAGTAGTGTTAAGGTTTTGTTATTTACTATTATTTTGTTAAGTTATGTAATCATCTGTCTAAAGTTATGTTAATCGTCATGTTTTATGCTATTTGTCAAATGTTAAGTTATGTTCATCCTACAATAATGGAATTGACAAAATGTTATCTAATAAACTTTATGGTGCAAATGTCTGAATAATAATGCACATAATATATAAATAATACAAAAATGAGAATAATGTCTACATAGATCCCCACGGGCTAAATATGGTGCCCATTTGCTAAGTAAGGTTATTCACCAACTCAAGGTTACTTTCCTCTATTTTTTTGCCTTAAAGCTATCACAGAAGTTGTATTCAGTGAAGGAATAGTTTTGGGGATATAACCTATCCCTCCTAGTCGAACACTAGTGTTTAAGGTCGCTGTTAAGGAATTAGGATGGTTAAAAGGTGGTCCATTAACCATTGTATTATCAACATACGTTGATAAGTTCGACTGAAAGCCCGCCATCATCAATTGTGGCGTGCCATATTGGCAATACCCTGGAGGTGGTGGAATTAACCTATTTGAAATAGGTACCTAGAAGGTTTAAAAGGTGAATTTTTAGGTAACGGTGTATGGTGGGCTGACTTTTGCACTGGCACCGACGAGACCCTTGTCGTCGAGCCTGTGCCGGCATATGTCCCCACAGGGGAAAAAACCGTCGCATTTTCGGTTGTCGTCCCAACTGGTATAATATCTATATTTTGAGCATTGCTTTGTAATGGGTTATAAGTGTTAGTGTATGTGTCAGAACGTGACATTTTGGCAATTGTTTCCCGCTTATCAAGTTCATACATAAATGAACATTGATAATGTGTTATGCAAAACAAAACCACATACAGAGAACACACAACGATTATAATATTTTATTTGAAAATCTATGCACAAAGTCCCACCGGGCGTGCCAATTTGTTTACCTTAAAATTTGGTAAACAATGCTAGTCTCTTGTTAAAGATTACTAGTGAGACCGACTAGGGAGTCTCAGGATAATATGCATGAATGTTTTCCAAATAATGTGTTATAGTGAGAATGTAAGTGGTTTCGACTATGATCAAAACTTTGTTATGAAAAGAAAAGTAAGTTAAGTGAAAATGCAACTTGAAAAAGGAAAGAGTTCGACTATGAAGAACACAGAAACGTAAAGAAAACTTGAAATTAAAGCTTTGCATTATTAAAAAGTAGTGACAAAACGTACATTGCACTCTCTTGGTACTCTGAGTTTTAGTGAGTTTTGCAGTAAATTTGACACACCCATTCTCTTATTGAAACTACTATTTGTACTAAAAATACAAATAACTGTAAAGGGGGAACTTTTGTCCACTGAGTGCCACATTCTGCAACGTATGTCTCTTGCTTTGAAAACCGATTCCACGTGTCCTTCTAATACAGATAGGCTACTAAGTGCTTATTCAACCAATGTCTATTCCCTCCAACTACTTATCGACTAAACTGCCTTGGTTCGAACTATCTATGCTGGCTATCTGAAAAAATCCTATGTCCCTTACCTTTTCGATAGGTTAGACTTCGACACCTCACTTCGCCCCCTTTCACGTCGAAATACTCCTGGCATGTGCGTCGACCATGCTCCAAGCTTTCGACCAAATTTCCTCGCCTTTTGAGTTAAGCTAAATTTTGAAACATGTCAAAAATACTAGCTAACAATATAAGCAAATGATCTTCAAATGAGAAAAAAAATCAATTGATAGAGAAGCGAAAAAGACTTTACTTGTTCTTACTAATAAAATTACAATAGTGTACTTTTACTAGTAATAGTACATTCTTCAATAATTTATAACGATATTTCTATTATAAAAAATAATATTAGATTACAAGTTAATATTCCATTGTAACCGTAAAATCTAATATAAATATATAATCATTTGATTTGTTGTTTATTTTTTAAATTATATTCTTTATTATAAGATACTCACATTTGATGAGATATTTGTTAGGAGTAAATTAATGGTAAATTCATGTGTTAATATAAGTGATTTCTTCTCTAAACCAATGCAAAAATGTGATGAATCCATAGGTTTTTATTAAGAATTGAACTGAATAAGTTTAGTTCATGTGTAAAGCAAATCGAATCACTTGTGGGTGTTATTGTTGCAGGTTTTGAGCTGAATAAGAACTTAAGAAGAACATGAGGAGGAAAGAAAGCTGGAAGTCTCAAAGGCTGAAGAAAAAGATGGAAAGTACAAAGGGCGCGCCGCGAGAGTTCCTAGGCGCGCCGCGAAAATACTTCTGTTTGAGGGGCGCGCCGCGCCAGCCCGTTGCCGCGCCGCGGCCTCGGCGTTAAAAGCCCAAAACTTCTATTTTAAAAGCCCTAGCTTCCAAGAGAAAAATAACTTTGTGAAGAGCGAAATTAGGAGAGCAATCTGAAGGTGTAGCCACAATCATCAATTGAAGACCAATTCTCTATCAAGCGAAGACATTCCTTTGATGAAGATGAATTCTTCCATTAATCTTTGTATGTTCTTCATGTCTATGGAGAGCTAAATCCCTCTTGTTGAGTCTAAGGTAGTAGTTAACCTATGAATATACATTACCATTGATTAATTCCTGTGAACAATTGTTTGAATTTATTATCAATAAGAAACCTTGCTTTTAATTTACATCATTGTTGAATCTTTGATCGAAAGAAAGGATTTAACTTTTGCCCTAGGTTACTATATTGATTCAATTGCAATTTGCAGAGATGGAATTGTAATTGGGTTTTCATAATTATCGTTCTTAATTACTATTATCGTTATTGTGATTTGGAGAGATCGAATCTCATACCGGTAAAAGTTATCTGATTTGATTTGCAGACATGGAATCTTATTTGAGGATAAGTGAAGATAATGATTCAAAGGATTGTTCTATTGAGAATTAATTGATAATTGTATAGGATTAGGTTGATGAACCCTAAAGACTCAACATCTTTCTTTAATTGTTAACACAAAGTCCTTTACTTGCTTTTATTTTATTATTTGCTTTTGATATTATTATTAGTATAAAACAAACCAAACCAAATTTCTTAACTCAAAATAAACAACTATAGAACGGCAGTGATATTAACCAATCCCTGTGGATACGATATATTACAGAAAATATTTACCCACAAATACTTTCAACAAATTGGCGCCGTTGCCGGGGATTGGTGTCAATATTGCATGCATTGCAATAGTTCTTATTTTGAGTTTTAATTTTTATTTTCTCTATTTGGTTGTTTCACATGTTTGCTAGTTTTGCAGAAGATTGTGTATGCGCAGCAAAGTTTCTAGCGATCAACTTCTTTTTGATCCCGAGATCGAAAGGACCGCTAGGAGGTTAAATAGCAAAGCACGAAAAAGAGCGAACATAGCAAAAGCAAGAGACAACGCAACCGCGACATCGTCACAACAACAACAACTTGAAACCATTGACGAGTCGCAAGAAGGATTCTTCTTTCACGAACTATTCACGGAGGAAGAACCGGAAGTTTTTATACAACCTACTGTTGGCAACATGGCTGCTAATGGTCCATGTGCTAATAGTCCAAGACTCAATCCTCAGTTCGCGAGAACTGCCGCCAACGGGCGACCGACAGAACTGAAGACCGGTATCATACAATTGATTTGTGCAAGTCCTTTCGCCGGATTGGACCATGAAGACCCGTACACGCATCTGACTCGATTCTATGAGTTAGCGGGTACTACGGGTGTCGCTCAAGCTGATGAGGAAGCATTATTTAAGAGGTTGTTCCCACACTCTTTGCTATCTAAGGCAAAGGATTGGTATCTGGATCAACCCGAGGTAGTGATGACAAATTGGAACACATTGGAAGAAAAATTTCTGGAAAGGTTTTACTCTCAAAACCGATTCTTCGAAGCAAAAACAGCAATAGCAGTATTTTCTCAAGGTAGTAATGAATCTTTGAATGAAGCATGGGAAAGGTATAAAGCTATGTTGAGAAAGTGCAAAGGACACGGTTTTTCAGACGTTGACCAAATCCATATGTTCCGTAATGGTCTCACAGCTACAAACAAGACACTTTTGGACGCCACAGCTGGTGGTTCTCTCATGTCCAAAACACCTGAAGAAGCTACTCAGATAATAGAGCGAATGGCTCTAAATGATCGTCAAGGCAATCATGATAGAACGGTAAGAGATAAGAAACCCGGAATGTTAGAGTTGAACAACAGTGATGCTCTACTTGCTCAGAACAAATTGCTAACTTCACAAGTGGAACTTTTGACACAACAAATGTCTAAATTACCACAACAGATCAAGGAGCTGAACTGGGTATCTAATTCATATCAAGTTGCTAAATGCGAATTGTGCAAGGGAGATCATCAAACAGGATTCTGTCCACCAGTGCAAGAAGAAGAAGTGAACTACATGAACAATAACCAAGGACAAAGGCAGAATCAATATCAGAACCAGCCATACCAACAAGGTTATCCACCAAGATATAACAATCAAGGGTACCAACAAAGGCCACCGAATCAAGGGTATCAACAACAAGCATTCCAGCCATACACTCAACCACCGCAACAACAGCAAGGAGGACAATCCAAGTTGGAGGAGACAGTGAATCAGTTCATTCAAACGTCAGTAATAAATCAGAAGAATCAAGAAGCGGCTATAAAGAGTTTAGAAACTCAAGTGGGCCAACTTGCTAAGCAGATTGCAACTCATCAATCAAATGCAACTTTCTCGGCCAACACTCAAGAGAACCCAAGAGAACATTGCAAAGCAGTGGTAACAAGGTCGGGACAAAAAGGTGGCAAGGATGAAACGAAAACTAATGAGGTTGAAGACGATAAAGAAAAAGAAGATGAAAAACATGATGGAGAAGATGAAGAATATGAAATCATTAGAAAGGGGGATGAAGAGGAAGATTTGAGTAGAGAAGTCAAGAAGGAGAAATTAAAAAGAAGGAGTGCTAAAGATAAGATGGCGAACAACACGATTCCGATTCAACATTTGCCATATCCTCATGCTCCTTCAAAGAAAGACAACGCTAGACAATATGCCAGGTTTATGGAAATTTTTAAGCAGCTACAAATTAATATTCCATTCTCTGAAGCTATTGCCCAAATGCCAAAATATGCGAAATTCATGAAAGATATCTTGACAAAGAAGAAAAGACCGGAAGAAGAAGAGGTTGTTATACTTGATGCACAATGTAGTGCTATCATATCGCGTCTTCCTCAAAAGGCGAGAGACCCTGGAAGAGTTACTTTACCGGTTACAATAGGGAATCAAAATATTGGGAATGGATTGATTGATCTCGGATCCAGCATAAATTTAATTCCTTTATCAATAGTAAAGCGGCTGGGAAATATTGAGATGAAAGCAACAAGAATGACTCTGCAACTAGCCGACAAGTCTACCACTCTCCCATATGGAATTGCACAAGACATGTTAGTGAAAGTTGACAAATTTTTGTTTCCGGTAGATTTTGTGGTAATCGATATGGAAGAAGATAAAGTCTCACCTATCATTCTTGGAAGACCATTCATGAAAACAGCCCGGATGATGATTGACATCGATGACGGTATAATGAAGCTAAGAGTCCAAGATGAAGAGGTATGTTTTAACCTCTTTGATGCCATGAAACAACCCAAAGACAAGAATGATTGCTTTCGCATGGATGTAACTGAAACAAGTGTCGATGAAGTAGCAAGCCAAATTCATCTTTCTAACCCTTTAGAGAGGTCTCTTGTTGAGTCATTTAATGTACTCACTCAAGAAGAAGAAAAAGAAATTGAGTTGTTTCTAAAAGAATTAGAGAAAGGTGGCAACACATCCAACAAAGAAGACAAAGTGGAGGATTTGGAGCTGAAAAAAGAAGTGAAAGAGTCGAAGTTAGAATTAAAAGTGCTTCCAACTCATTTGAAATATGTATTTTTATATGAAGAAGGAAGAAAGCCGGTCGTTATTAGCTCAAAGTTAAATGCGAACGAAGAGGCAAGACTCATACAAATCCTTCAAAAGAATAAAGCAGCAATCGGATGGGTATTGGCAGATTTGAAAGGTATCAGCCCCGCATATTGCATGCACAAGATTATGTTAGAAGAAGACTTCAAACCAGTGGCTCAACCACAACGAAGACTGAACCCAACAATGAAAGAGGTAGTAAGGAAAGAGGTAATCAAACTCCTTGAAGCAGGAATGATTTACCCAATTTCTGATAGTGCATGGGTAAGTCCGGTACAAGTTGTTCCAAAGAAGGGAGGCATGACGGTAATCCGGAATGACAAGAATGAACTCATACCATCTAGAACTGTGACCGGGTGGCGCATGTGCATAGATTACCGGAGACTCAATAAAGCAACGAGAAAAGACCACTTTCCATTACCATTCATGGATCAAATGCTTGAGAGATTATCGGGGCAGAATTACTATTGCTTTCTGGATGGATATTCCGGATACAATCAAATCGTTGTCAACCCAGAAGATCATGAGAAGACAGCATTTACATGTCCATTTGGAATCTTCGCATATAGGAGGATGCCATTTGGACTATGCAATGCTCCAGCAACTTTTCAACGATGCATGCAAGCCATATTCTCTGACCTTATTGAAAAGAGTATTGAGGTATTCATGGATGACTTCTCAGTGTTCGGAAAGACATTTGATACATGCCTGAATAATCTGGACGTGGCACTTGAAAGGTGTATTGAGACCAACTTGATTCTTAATTGGGAGAAGTGCCATTTTATGGTAACAGAAGGAATTGTACTCGGACACAAAGTATCTTCAAGGGGACTTGAAGTAGACCAAGCCAAGGTGGAGGTAATTTCAAAACTCCCACCTCCAATCAATGTCAAAGGAGTACGAAGCTTTTTAGGTCATGCAGGATTTTACAGAAGGTTTGTTAAAGATTTTTCCAAGATTGCCAAGCCTTTGAGTAATCTACTCAACCAAGGTACGTGTTTTAATTTTGATGAATCTTGTGTTAAAGCCTTCAATGACCTGAAAGAAAGGCTAGCCACCGCACCTGTGATAGTAGCACCAGATTGGAAAAGCCATTTTGAACTGATGTTTGATGCTAGCGACTATGCCATAGGTGCGGTGTTAGGCCAACGGAAAGGAAAAATTTTTCATGTCATACACTATGCAAGCAAGGTGCTAAATGACGCTCAAGTCAACTATGCTACCACAGAAAAAGAATTTTTAGCTATAGTGTATGCTCTTGAAAAATTCAGATCCTATCTCATTGGGTCAAAAGTGGTGATTTATACTGACCATGCAGCAATAAAATATTTGCTCACCAAACCGGATTCGAAGCAAAGACTCATTCGTTGGGTCCTTCTCTTACAAGAATTTGACATAGAAATCCGGGATAAAAAAGGGTCAGAGAATGTGGTAGCAGACCATTTATCTCGGTTGGTCAATGTAAATGTCACCAACCAAGAAGCTGAAATAAATGAGACATTCCCGGATGAACAACTTTTTGAAATACAAACAAGACCATGGTTCGCCGATTTGGCTAATCATAAAGCAACCGGTATGATACCGGAGGACTTTGACTGGAACAAAAAGAAAAAGTTGTTAGCCGATGCAAAGTACTATGTGTGGGACGACCCATACTTGTTCAAGATAGGTAAGGATGGAATTCTAAGAAGATGTGTGACTGAAGAAGAAGCCCAACAAATCTTGTGGCATTGTCATAATTCACCAAGTGGTGGTCATTTTAATGGATGGAGGACAGCAACAAAGGTCCTCCAATCCGGATTTTTCTGGCCAACAATTTTTAAAGACGCCCATCACCATGCAAAGAGTTGTGACAAATGCCAAAGAGTTGGAGGGATAAGCAAACGGGATGAGATGCCACTTCAAACCATCATTGAAATAGAAGTTTTTGATTGTTGGGGCATTGATTTTATGGGGCCATTTCTTCCCTCTTTTGCTAACGAATATATTTTAGTTGCAGTAGATTATGTTTCCAAGTGGGTTGAAGCCATCGCTACACCAAAGGCGGATGCCAAAACAGTGCTAAATTTTTTAAATCGTAACATATTCACACGTTTTGGCATGCCTAGAGTGATCATAAGCGATGGTGGATCTCATTTTGTTAATGAACAGGTGGCAAAAGTGCTGGACAAATATCATATCAACCACAAGATAGCTTCGCCTTATCATCCCCAAACTAACGGGCAAGCAGAGATTTCCAATCGAGCAATCAAGAACATTCTCGAGAAGACAGTGTCAGAATCCCGTAAAGACTGGTCGGTAAGGATAGATGATGCCTTGTGGGCATATAGGACAGCATACAAAGCACCAACGGGTGCATCGCCTTTTCAAATGGTTTACGGTAAGGCATGTCATCTACCGGTGGAGGTAGAGCACAAAGCACTATGGGCCCTTCGTTTCTTCAATAGAGATGATAGTTTGGCGTATAAGAAGAGGAAGAATCAACTCCATGAACTTGAGGAATTCAGGTACCTAGCATATGAGTCTAATAAAATGTATAAGGAAAACATGAAAAGGTACCATGATAAGAGAATCAAGAAGAAAGAGTTCAAGGTAGGCGACCTTGTATTACTATTCAACTCCAGACTCAAGCTCTTCCCAGGCAAATTGAAGTCTAAGTGGTCAGGACCGTTTATAATCAAGGAAATTAAACCCTACGGGGCCATTACTATTGAAGATGGTAAGACCAAAGACAGTTGGACCGTTAATGGAGAACGGTTAAAAAGCTACCTTGGGGGAGAGTTTGATAGAGAAGTATGCACAATCTCCCTGTTGAACTCCTAGTCAAAGGGGTTTAACCGTCGAGCCATGCGACGTTAAACGAAGCGCTTGTTGGGAGGCAACCCAACAGAGTAAGCATCTTTCAATTTAAGTAATTTTCCTTTATCTTTTTAGTTTATTCAGTTATCATCAATCAGTGCCATCAGCACAAGGGAAGTTGCAAAAGAGCGAAGTGGGGGAACAAGGAACAAAAGATTTTTTTTAAAAGGATCGCGCCGCGGGCGTTAAGCGCGCGCCGCGACGCAAAACAGAAGTATGTGCGCGCCGCGGAGGTACGCTTGCGCGCCGCGGTACAAGGCTAAAAATAGGTTTTATTTTGAAAACCCTCACTTCCCCCTCATTCTATCTTTTACAACTTCCAAGTCCAAAAGCGCAACCTCCGGTTCAGAGCTCCAATCAACACCCAGTTCGCTATTTTTCTTCGTTACTCATTCGGCGGCAAGGTATGTATCTCTCCCCTCAGTATTTTGTTCTGGTAATGGAACCTCTCAATAGGTTCTCGCAAATCTTCAAGATTAGGAGCCAAATGTTGTTTCCTTTGCAAACCCTAGGGTAGACAACTTCTATTTATGGTTCTGAAGTTTCTGATTCTTTGAATAAAGGTGTGGGGCTGAAAGAAGGACCCATACCAAGGCAAACCCTTTCAGTTGCGCCGCAGCCGCGCCGCGGTAACTCGCAGTCGCGCCGCGGCTGGAGAATTTTTTTTTTAAGAATTGTACTACTGTGTGTTAACCCTATCTATGGTCTGTTATGTGTGGTGTTAATTGCAGATGAACCCAGCCAAGAGAGTGCGCACAAAGTCCACAAGTTCAGGTCCTCGCGGATCGCGTGCTGCGGGCAACCAATCTGACAGGTTTTTAGGTCGGGCTCAGGCCGACAGGTTCAAGGTTCTGGGCTCTAGAACCATCCTGGCTGAAAAAGTCGTTGTACCTCGGGGAGATGAAGATGCTCCTTATGCTAACATGTGGGGTTTTCTGGAAAACAGGAATTGGGAAAAAGTGTTTGAACCACACACAGTGATTGACTATGACATAGTCAAGGAATTTTATGCCAATGCAATCAAGACTACTGATGAATCTGTCGCTTACTCTTATCAGTCCTATGTAAGAGGCAAAACTGTGGCGTTTGACAGAGAGTCAATCAGTGAATTCTTAGGGGAACCACTCCAATTGGGTGAGAATGAAAAATGCTTCTACCGGCAGAATGTCAACAATTGTGTCGACTTTGTGGAACTGATGACGGAGAACATTTGTACTAGGGGGCGAGGACCAGAGCTTAGTCGGCAAGGGAATCCAACTCACTACAACAGGAAGGATCTAAAGGTTTCCGCAAGGGGAATTCTGTCGGTAATCCTCTACAACATCCGACCAAGGACTCATGTCACCACCATTCCTCTTGATGTGGCTTTCTTAATAACCACAATCATGACGGAAAACTCTGTTGATGTCGCATTCATCCTCTCCCAGGAATTGCGACGAGCTGCTTTGAGTGACACACAACATGGCATTAATGCCAAATGTGTGTTGCCATTACCTGGATTGATTATGGGTCTTTGTAAAGACGCCGGAGTGGAAATTCCTGCACAGGGACATCACGTTATTAACACTTTTATTGATGATGTTTTTATTGACAGGTTTTGTGCGAAGCCATATTACAGGGATCAAGCAACCGATCCTCCTCCAGCTGGACCTTCCGTTTCTGCAGCACCCCCTCAGGGTAGTGCAGCCCCTTTTGACCCTCTGGTAGCCCATCATTATTATTCTGCTATGTTTGAAGCAAATCAGAGGTCCCAGATTTTTCTGCACGATGCTTTGCAGCAGCAATTCAGGAACATGTCTATAGCCCCTGAAGAGAGAACTTTCCCCACCAGGGAAAGCTATTTCACTTACTGTGGTTGGCCGGAGACCAACCCTTTTCCTGTTGGGGGGGATGCAGGTGGTAGTACAGGTGCAGATGCAGGTGGTACAGCTGGGGCTGATAACCAAGGCCAGGATAATGAGGCGAATATTGATGATGATATTGACGCCATGTTTGTATGAGATGATTAGAGGTGATGTGCGAATGAGTGAAAAACTTGTTTTGTGTTGGTAACTGAATTGATGATAAGACTGCTGTTTATTTTTGTGGTTATCTGATCTAGACTCTAGTGAACCTCAGTGGTCACTATGACTTGTTTTTTTTTATTAAATTAAGTTATGTTAAGTATTGCAATTCGCTGTTTCTTTCAATTCTAGTTTTTGTACTCCCAGTTAGAGTAAGTAGTCCCATAACAAAGCGAGAATCTCAAGCGAAGTATCAACAAGGAAGCAACATGTATGAAAAGTGGTAGGAAGTGAATGTTCAAAAAAAATTTTCACTTTCACTTTCTTTTTCAATAAGTAACAAAGCAGGTATGAATTTTTGAACTCAAACTCTTAATGTGTGCAATGAAACTTAAGGTGTTAGTAAATACTGTCAGAAGTTCTTTATGGTACATTGTTTGTTGGATCGGCTTAGCCTTAACCATTGTGAGGAAAGCTTTCCATTGTTTACTATATGCAGGAGACCATCAATTATTTTGACTTGTTCGTATCATGCTAAACCGGTTGTTGCATCGTCTGTGGAAATCTGTGGAAGTGATTTAGGCAATTGTTTGAATTTGAGAGTTCTTTGAGCCGACTCCACCGTAAAAATTATTTGCTTCTGTGAGAGTGTGATCCTTTGCTAACCATTCTTTGGGCCTGAGATCAAGGTAAGTATCATAATATGCACCAAGGAAATAGCTGGTGAGTTTGATCTCAATAAAAAGTTTTGTTTTGGACCATCAACCATAAAATTTGGTGATGTGTTTTCTCTTTGACCTTTTTAGAAAGTAGGGGAGCATTCATATAATCTGAATACAGGTTGATCTCCAAGTTGGGGAGAGTCACATTCAAAAGAAGAGTAAGTACTTATGGTAATCGGTGAAAGATAAAAGAAGTCGTAGCTTGAAAAAAAAAAAAAAGAGAAGTAACAACGTTAGAATATAACGGTTGCTGAAAAAAAAACAAAGTGAAAAAGAAAAAACAAGCTACGAATGAAAAAAAGATGGACAGGTAAAGGAAGTAGAGTTTTAGAGAAAAAGAAATAAGTTATGAATTGGATGCTTCCCTATATTAGGAACAACCCTTGATTATCTTCTTTTCTTTGAATCTAAACCACATTACAACCATAGAAAGACCTTCTGATTCTCAGATTCCACAAGACTTGATGCGAGCAATTTGGTGAACGTATGATATGGATCTTTGTTGAGTTAATTGTTTGGATGAGTGTTTAACCCCTCTTTTATTCATCATACTTTTTGATGAGAGTGATTAGTGCTGATTCAATTACAATTGTGTAGTGTTTTGAACTTCTGGAGGTAATTTGCTTTCAACGTTTGTTTCATGTGTATATTCTGAGTTTGCAGGTAGAAGAGGAGTATTTGACTTAGTTACTGGATTGAACCACTTGAGAAAACCCTTTTTGAAAAACTTGTTGCTTGATTGTCAGTAAACTTTGCTGAAGGTGAGTAATTTTGTTTAGGGACAAACAAAACTCTAAGTTGGGGAGAGTTTGTTAGGAGTAAATTAATGGTAAATTCATGTGTTAATATAAGTGATTTCTTCTCTAAACCAATGCAAAAATGTGATGAATCCATAGGTTTTTATTAAGAATTGAACTGAATAAGTTTAGTTCATGTGTAAAGCAAATCGAATCACTTGTGGGTGTTATTGTTGCAGGTTTTGAGCTGAATAAGAACTTAAGAAGAACATGAGGAGGAAAGAAAGCTGGAAGTCTCAAAGGCTGAAGAAAAAGATGGAAAGTACAAAGGGCGCGCCGCGAGAGTTCCTAGGCGCGCCGCGAAAATACTTCTGTTTGAGGGGCGCGCCGCGCCAGCCCGTTGCCGCGCCGCGGCCTCGGCGTTAAAAGCCCAAAACTTCTATTTTAAAAGCCCTAGCTTCCAAGAGAAAAATAACTTTGTGAAGAGCGAAATTAGGAGAGCAATCTGAAGGTGCAGCCACAATCATCAATTGAAGACCAATTCTCTATCAAGCGAAGACATTCCTTTGATGAAGATGAATTCTTCCATTAATCTTTGTATGTTCTTCATGTCTATGGAGAGCTAAATCCCTCTTGTTGAGTCTAAGGTAGTAGTTAACCTATGAATATACATTACCATTGATTAATTCCTGTGAACAATTGTTTGAATTTATTATCAATAAGAAACCTTGCTTTTAATTTACATCATTGTTGAATCTTTGATCGAAAGAAAGGATTTAACTTTTGCCCTAGGTTACTATATTGATTCAATTGCAATTTGCAGAGATGGAATTGTAATTGGGTTTTCATAATTATCGTTCTTAATTACTATTATCGTTATTGTGATTTGGAGAGATCGAATCTCATACCGGTAAAAGTTATCTGATTTGATTTGCAGACATGGAATCTTATTTGAGGATAAGTGAAGATAATGATTCAAAGGATTGTTCTATTGAGAATTAATTGATAATTGTATAGGATTAGGTTGATGAACCCTAAAGACTCAACATCTTTCTTTAATTGTTAACACAAAGTCCTTTACTTGCTTTTATTTTATTATTTGCTTTTGATATTATTATTAGTATAAAACAAACCAAACCAAATTTCTTAACTCAAAATAAACAACTATAGAACGGCAGTGATATTAACCAATCCCTGTGGATACGATATATTACAGAAAATATTTACCCACAAATACTTTCAACAATATTACACACATAAATGCATAACTGGTATATAATTTTTATCTTACAAATCAAATTTTAATATAGTATAAAAGTTTATCTAAGATTTATTTATGATCAACTACAAATTGCTATTATTGAGTCATTCAAATTACGTTTTAAATGTTTAGTTTTATGCATGCCGATGTATTAAGAATCTCACATTTAATGACATAAAGTTTGTATAGCTAAAGACAATCTTCACTTTACAACTCATTCTAAGAGTCTTATACACTTAAAATTTTATGGTGCATATGTAAGAAAGTTGTAGTATCTTGCACAATTTTCTATAAGTATTGTTGGTCATGATTAAAAATATATATTGAAGAAGTTTTACATTGTCTAATATTTAAAAGTAAAAGGAATATCAAGACTATATACATATACACTAGTGTTTTGTTATAAGGTGTGTCATTCAAAAACCACTTTAAATTAGTATTTGAATGTTTTTCTCCTATACTCTTTGTAAGAGTATTGTGAGTTGTAGTTAAATATTTCTTTGGAAGAGTGAATGTATTAAGGGTTGTAAGGGTGGTTATGAGTAGTCTATATATTGTAACAATTTTTATATAGTATTGTTCTCTGACTTTCATTTGACAACGAAAATGAAGTTTTCTCTCATGTTTTAGAGTTTTTATGTTATGTCGTTGTGTTCTTTATTTTATCAATGTTGAATTTTTATCAATAATTACTATGAGAGCCTTAGGTTCGATCCAAGTTTAGGAGTTCTCAGTATGATATGTGATTGAAACTTAGTCTAATCTTTCACAACAGAAAATAAGGGTGATATTGTGAAAGTGTTGTCGAGTTGCACTCATAAGTTTTGTTGTGCGATTTGGGTGAGGGAAATCGACAATAAGGATTACACAAGGTGTAGGATAGTACATGATAATTAATTGACATTGATGCAATGTGTGTTTTGAGATTATGTTGGTAGTCGAAGAACTTTCTACTAACATGGAAGTTGCACCAAAAATTTTAAACTTAATTTTCGACATGAAAAAAATATTGGAATGATTTTACTTAAAGTGAAGTATACTCTTCTTCGCGATGAAGTATGGTAGTTTGTTGGGGGCTACGATTATCGGCGAAAGAAGTCTCACATCGTCTAGTATTTTAAAGTAAAGGGAATACCAAGACTAATGATGGAAATATGTTAAACCAATTAACAGGAGTCTAAGACATAACCTACACAGGTCCAGGTCAAGTTATATTGTTTCTTAATTAGAAAAGGCTTAGGCTTTTTGATAAGCCTATTTAGTAAAAAGGGTTATGTCTCAGGACATAAAAACTCGTTAAGGCCTATTAGACCAACCTATTTAAATAAATATAAATAATTTATTAATATTATATTGTATGTTGAGTTAAAATACAAAAATAAAACTTATTTATCTTGAAGAACCTATGAAAGTAAGCTGAAAAACACCTTATGAACAAAGTCATAAGTTGTTTTCATAAATTTTCCTAAATAAATGGTCTCATAAAACTTATGCTAATAGGTAAGTTCAAGTAAGTCATTGCAAACAAACTTTTAGTATCATTGATCTTTTATTTTTTAGGATATATAAACATTAATGGAATTGCTTAATTTACATATGTTCAAATAAGATTGTCTTTTTTATACCAAGAAAAATAAGATAGGATTTTAAGTAGGCTAACGTGTCAATAAGACCAACAAAAAGTTCAGACCCAAGCCTAAAAAATAAGTTTATGACATGCTACAAGTCAGGCTTAGACTTTAATATTCTTACCAGAATGCACTTAAACTTTAATATTTTTACCAGGTCAGACTTAGGTTTGATAAAGTCTAACTCTACCAAACCTATTCTCACCCTAACCAATATTATTTATATATAATCTAATGCTTTGTTATAAAAGGCACTACTCAAAAAGACTTTAAGTTTAAATTTGACTTCATTTTCTCTTATGCTCCTGTTTTAAAGTGTTGTAAAAGATAATTAAATATTTCCTACAGAAAATGTGAGTGTACTGAGGATAATGGGAATGGTTGAGTTTATTCTAAGAGCATGTTTGGATGAAGTAAATAAATTTTTTTAAAGAATTTAAAATTTTAATCAATTCAAATAATTCAATTGAAATCTATTTATTTTTAAATTCTTTTTGTTTGTTTAGAGTATTAAGTTCAATCAATGTTAGCTTTTTGGGCTTATTTTATAATTTTAGAGTTCTACGGCCAAATTTTAAATTTTAAAAATAAGGACTAATTTTCAAATTTTAAACTTTAAAGGGACCAATTTGTAAAATTTATAAATTATGAAGGATTATTTTCAATTTCTTGAAAATTTTGAGTATCGATTTTAAATTTTTTTGGATGAAGTAAATAAATTTTTTTAAAGAATTTAAAATTTTAATCAATTCAATTGAAATCTATTCATTTTTAAATTCTTTTTGTTTGTTTAGAGTATTAAGATCAATCAATGTTAGCTTTTTGGACTTATTTTTATAATTTTAGAGTTTTACGGCCAAATTTTAAATTTTAAAAATAAGGACTAATTTTAAAATTTTAAACTTTAAAGGGACCAATTTGTAAAATTTATAAATTATGAAGGATTATTTTCAATTTCTTGAAAATTTTGAAAAATATGAGGACAAATTCGCCAAATTTAAAATAATAACATTAACCAATATGACATTCAAATTATATGGAGTATGAGAGGTATTTGAAATTCTTTGATTAGTTGTAAGTATCATTTCAAAATCATAAAATTTAGAGTGAAGATCCATTTTGGTCCCTCACAAATATTACGCGAGTCAAATTAGTCCCTCCTAAAAAAATTGACCAAACTTAATCCCTTACAAAATTTAACCGGATCATATTAGTCCTTCTGCTAATATTTTTCTCAAATCGGTTTTTTCCTACTTCTAAACGAGTTCTTTTCATACTTTTAAACCGTGACTGGACTGACACGTTGGATTTTTTTTATTTTTTATTTTTTAAATGCTAAATTAATTTTTATTTTTAATTTCATTTTTAAACAGTTATCAATGAATAATATCAAAAAAGCTAAAATTATTTCTTATAAAGTAATTTTCATGATTTCTACTAATATTAACAAATTTTATACATAAATTTTTATCTATGAGGTCTCAAATCCAAGTCCCTTCAAGTTAAATGATTTTCACTTTACAACTAGACAAATCAATTTCTATCGTTAATAAAGTGACTATCATTTACAACTAGAAAAATCAATTTCTATTGTTAGTAAAGTGACTATTATTTACAATAAGACAAATTAATTTCTATTGTTAGTAAAGTGACTATCATTTAGTACTAGATAAATCAATTTTTATTGTTAATAAAGTAATTATCATTTACAACTAGACAAATCAATTTCTACGGTTAGTAAAGTGACTATCAATAACAACTAGACAAATCAATTTCTATTGTTAGTAAAGTGACTATCATTTACAAATATATAAATCAATTTCTATTTTATTAAATTGACTGTCATTTAATCTGAAGAAACTTAGGTTCGAGACCATATTGATACAAATTTTGTATTTTTTATTTTAAATTTAGAATTGTTTAAGATTAACCACATGGGCCTGAGTTCAACTCCTTATAAGAAACAATTTTGTCTTTTTGATATTATTAATTTATAATTGTTTAAAAATAAAATTAAAAATAAAAATTTAAAAAATGAAAATAAAATAAAATCCAACGTGGCAATCCAGTCACGGTTTAAAACTAGAAAAAAACCGGTTTGAAAAAAATATTAACAGAAGGACTTATATGATCCGGTTAAATTTTATAAGGGATTAAATTGGGTCTATTTTATTGTGAAGGACTAATTTGACTCGTGTAATATTTTTGAGGGACCAAAATGGATCTTCACTCTAAAATTTAACTTTAACAAAATATTTCATAGATTTATATCAATTGAATAATTCTTCATATTTTTGTATCCAAACAATGAATTTTGTCCAAATCATTTTAAATTTTCTTAAAATATTACTTTCCTTCATTAAAATGACTCATCCAAACACAATCTAATGATGTGTTTGGATGAGGTAACCGAATCTCTAGATAATTTTAAAATTTTAACAATTCAAATGATTCAATTGAAATTCATTCAATTTTAAATTCTTTGGTTTGGAAAGAGTAGTAAATTATTCGTTGTTAAATTTTTTAGTTTATTTTTATAAATTTTAAAAGTTTTAGGTCTAATTTGAAATATGAAAATAGGGACAAATTTGTGATTTTTGAAAATTTGAGGGATCAATTTGTAAAATTTGAAAATTGTTTGGGATTTATTTGTAATTTTAAAAAAATTAAGGGTGAATTTGAAATTTTGATAAACTATGAGGACCATTTTTGCAAAATTTGAAAAGTTAATAATAAACAATTTAACATACACATTATATTGAGTTAAGGAGAAATTTCAAATTCTTTACTTTTTGGTGTCATTTGAAATTCTTTAAATTTAATTTGAATAAAATATTTCATAAATTTACACCACTTTAACAAACAGTGAATTTTGGTGGAGTCACTTTAAATTTCTTCAAAAAATTACTTTTCCTCGTTAAAATACTTTTTCTAAACACATTTCAAGAGAACAACTACCTCATATAGAGTCAGCAAGTCGAACGCGTCATACTCACTCATAGAGTGCACAAAATAGTATCAAACGCTCAGATTCCGCCGAAGTTCAAGAATGAACAAGATTGTATTTATGAAAATGTATCTGCATAATGTGAAGCTTGGATTGTGCAAGATCGGTCCATGTTCATTTGGCTCCTTTCGACCATCTCTGAATTTGTATTACCAAGGGTGTTATCTTGCAGACATGCTTTCGAAGTATTGGATAAAATCCATCGCTACTTAAATGCTCACATGAAAGCTCGTGTGAGGCAACTACTAGTTGAACTGAAATCTATGAAGAAAGGCAACAAATGCAAAGCCAGGCTTGTAGCCAAGGACTATTATCAACAATTTGGATTTTATTTCAATGAGACTTTCTCAATAGTAATCAAACATACCACAATCAGAATCATTCTCTCTCTTTCATTGACTTACAATTGGGAGATTTAACAAATTGATATAAACAATGTTTTCCTGAATTGTTCTCTTCAAGAAGAAGTCTTTATGACTCAACCACCTAAATTTGAACACCATGACTCAACACTGGTATGCAAACTCCACAACACCTTATATGGCCTCAAGCAAGCTCCTTTAGCCTGGTATAAAAAGTTGGCCCAAGCTCTTTTCAAATTTGGTATTTTGCATATCAAGTGTGATCACTCACTATTCATTTACTCACATCATGGCATTATTATGTATGCCTTAGATTTTTTGGATGATATTTTCCCACAAGGTCCTCATTTATTTTGATTCATAAACGGATTGAGTCACTTTATGCCAAATTTGCACTCAAGAAACTTGGTCAACCTGAATACTTTCTAGGAATTGAAGTAAAACATCTTTCCAATGGCAACTTGCTTCTCACTCAAACAAAACACATTTTTGACTTGTTGGATTGAGCAACATGCCTAATGCCAATGGTGTAGCTAGTCATATGCTAAACACGTGTAAACTGAGTAAACTTGACTAAACCACTATATCCAATGCTCATCAATACAAGCCATTTGTTGGTGTGTTGCAGTATGTTACTCTCACCAAGCCCGATATAGCTTTCAGTGTTAATAAGGCTTGCAAATTCATGGCCTCGCAGTCAAAGTCACATTGGGCTGTTGTTAAGCACATATTGTGATATCTCAATAGAACTGTCACACATGGCCTGCATCTTTCACCTACTACCTCATCTCACAAGTTTTTCCTCAGGGCATATAGTGATTATTATTGGGCTAGCAGTCGTGACGACCGTTGTTCAACCTCTAATTCATGCATTTATCTTGAGCCCAACCTTGTATCATGGAGTTCGAAGAAACAACCACTAGTTGCACGCTCCAGCACTGAAGCTGAGTATCACACCTTTCTAATCTCAGTTCTGTTTTTTTTTATGAAATTAACGAGGATTTGGTCCACTTGATGCTATCTTGTGCTGTATCTAAAGTAGTGTGGAACATTATTGCGGATTGGGTGGGAAAGTCATCTGTGAATTATGAAGATATTTTGGTAGTTTCTTAGGATGGAACGATGTTTTCAAATCCATGAAGGTGAAAATTGGTAAAGAAAATGCAGTTTGTTTGGTGGTCACTTGGTCTTTGTGGAGGGCTAGGAACGATGTTGTGTTTAATGTCAAAAGTGGCGTTTCAGACATTGTTTGGTGCATCAAAAATTTTGTTTGGAAGTGGTCATTTATCGGAGAAATTTCTTTTGCCAATTGTATTTTTTATGAATTTAGCAAAGCTCCTTTGCTTTATTTAGCTTAAGTTGCATTTAGATCGAATTTTTTGCTTCCCTCGAATTTTATCTCGTTTTTGTAATCGGGTTTGAGTATCTCCAGTACTCCTATCAAGACACATTGCTTACAAAAAAACTATGTATATACGTTGACTTTCATGCTAGCATAAGCAATTGACTTGGAGGAAACCGTTTTAAAGTGGCTTTTTAAGCTGACTCGAATTTAAAACTATTTTATTTATATTATAGTAGCGTCTCGTATCCGTCTGTCTGTTTTATTAATACGCGCAGAAAAAAATATAAGCAATATTTTTTTATTTAATTTTTAATAAAAAATTCAAAGCATATAGAAATTAATAGTAGAGAATTATGTAGAAGTTAATAGTAGTGGTTTCAATAAAAATTATCATGAAAATTATACAATAAAATAAGATTAAAAATGATAAAAAAAAAAAAAAAAACTATACCAAAATAAACTAGTCCCTTTATATTGTTATTGATAAACATATCATAATCACCTATGAAGGTATGGCTCATTGAAAAATTACCCTCAACTGTTGATTTGAGCTTTTAAGTATTTACATGTAGACCATCATCATGGCATCGTTTTTTTTTTTTTTAAATTAAGGATTATATAAAAGGAGTACTAGGGGTACTCAATCCCATATAAAAAAAACGGGGGCAACCCGCAAAAAGGACGAAACCAAGGAAATTACATACCAATTAGTATCTATCTTAAATAATGCAAAGGATCCTTGCAAAACTCATAGAAATTGTAATTGGCAAACCTAATTTCTCCAAAATTCGACCACTTCCAAACTATAACTTTAATGCTCCAAATTATATTAGAAATATCCCATTTTTCCGACCTGAAAATCACCATATTCCTCCTGCTCCATATACACCAACACACCCCTAACCAAACGAGACTTTCAGCTCCCTTCCTAACTCTGTTAGATCTAAAAACATTAAACAGAGTAAGATAATTTTCCCAAATACTATATCCAATATCGACATCTATTCCTATCCACCCTAAAATAAATCTCCAAATTTTCTTAACTATCCTGCATCATGGCATCGTTCACGCCATAATTTCAAGTCTAAAAAACTTCATTACAAAGCATTATATATATATATATATATATATATATATATATATATATATATATATATATATATATATATATATATATATATATGGGAGCGTATCCGGTGAGAACTGATATCTATTGTGAGAAATGAGAACTAATAATATTAACCTTCTGATTTAATTAACGCTTCAGATTTCTTTATTTCATATAAAGAGCATCTCACTGAATTATTTCCATAATACTTAATATTTAAAAATTCCATAAATAGAGAATCTTATCATAGTTATTTTTTATTTATTATGCTAATATTTTAAATAAAGATTAATATTGTTCGATTCATTTTATTTTTAAAATATTAAATAAATAATAATATTGAAATTTCTAGTTTGCCAATATTCAGTAGACATCATAATTATTATAATATTATCACTATCGTGAAATTTATATTAAATGGTCACAATTGTAGAATTTGTAAATATAATTTTTTTTCTGAAATTGCAAATAAATAAAACAAAATAAAATTTAGATAATAATCTCATTTTTTAAATATTTTTAATGGAATGAATATGTAGATGTAAATCAATATTGTGTTTTAAATCAAATGAACATTCCAAATTATTTATAATATATTTATTTTATACTTTAAAATAAATATAATTCTATTCATTATTTATTTTTGAATAATCTATATACATAGTCTTTATTTTGTGCTTTAGACTTAGTGTAATTGTATTCATTACATAATTATAAATATATTGATCTATAATTTATTTTGATGAAAAAAAAAGTAACGTTCTAATATATTGATCTATAATTTTCAATATAAACAAATCTATTATAAATAAAAGTAATTTTTTTATTTTTGAATGTTTTACTATTGTGACAATTTTAAATAAAAATATATTATTGATTTATTAGTTATATTTTTATTTGATATTAAATATTAAAAAATGGACCGTATATTTATTACTTATATCTTTCAATGTTTTACTTTGAATGTTTTACTATTGTGACCATTTCAAGTTAATAAATATTTTATTTTTCATCTTTAACTATTGTGACCGTTTAAAATAAATGTTATTGATTTATTACATATATATTAATTTGATAAGAATTTAAAATTATCAACTATATTTTAATTGAGTTGATTTATTTATTAGCAAATTGAAAAAATTTACTTTTACATATTTATAAGTTACTAACATTTTAAATAAATTTTACTATTCTAATAATAATATAATAATTATGGTGCTTATTATATATTGGCAAACTAAAAATTTATTATTTATTTAATTTTTTGAAATTAAAAAATATATATTAGTCTTTATTTATTAGCATAAGAAAAATATTAATCTTTATTTATACCAAATATTAGCATAATAAATAAAAAATAACTATGATAAGATTCTCTATTTATTGAATTTTTAAATATTAAGTATTATGGAAATAATTCAGTGAGATGCTCTTTATATGAAATAAAGAAATCTGAAGCGTTAATTAAATCAGAAGGTTAATATTATTAGTTCTCATTTCTCACAATAGATATCAGTTCTCACCTGATACGCTCCCTATATATATATATATATATATATATATATATATATATATATATATATATATATATATATATATATATATCACATAACCATCTTCGTAAGATGTATTATTTTTTATGATAAATCTAAGTTTTAATCGAAACACAACCCTATTTAAATTTTACACCATAAAATCAACTCACTTTTATTTTACTAAAAATTCAAAATTTTAGATTAAAATTCGACGGAACTTTTATATTTTTATAGTTAAGTATCGTAAATTTTTATCTACTCAACTCAAGAAATTTGGTAAAGTTATCTTCAGTGTAAAACGACTTAGAAACAACAAATAATTATATTATTTTATAATTTAGTAAATATGTTAAAATTAAATGAAACTTTGTGATTGGTTGAAACTTGAAAATACACTATTCAAGTGATTGGTCTTTAAATATTATTTATGCAGTTGTGTTGGATTCCAACTTTATATATTTTTGTGAAATACAACAGTACAACATGTGAATATTTTCATGTTGTTGCTCTCAAACTTGATTTGTTTATTTTTCAATTTTCTGACTAATATATTTTGTTTAATTGAATGATTCAGTTTTCAACATAGTTAAATGCTTACTTCCCCGCTAAACCATGACATTGAAATCTGTATGATCCATGATCCCATGTAATAAACAGCAAATATATGCGTAAAAAATAGTAAAATCTCACCCATTCCTATGGTCACATACTCACATTAAGTTGGGAGCATGTGATGGGAGGGAGGGTCCTTGATCACTACTCATTAATTGCTTTTTAGCTGCAAATTGGGTACTGTCTGTATCGTAACCTCATCGTGGCTAAAACATGTTTAATCCAAATAGTGAGGTTCTTTTTCAAAAAGAAAATTAGATAAAGTGATTCACATAACTATACTTCTATGGCTGCTAATAAGATAAGACTATAATAAAACCTTATACAACTTTATTTGTTTTATATGTAGCTTGTGAAATGAGGTGGGGTTATAGTTTAGTGTTTTGGTCTAATATACTCAAGTATAGTTTCTAGTCCCACCACCACACTCCTGTCTTAAGTCCTTGTTATGAATATCATTATGAAGATGTTTGAAAGCTGTATCCAGCTAGTTATAAGAATTGTCTAAGAAAATGTGTGTTTTCTTCTCAATCTCACTAGCATCTAATGATGGCAAAGTTGTTTTGCCATTGACTAGGAGTATCGGTCGAGTCAAGGTTTTAAATCAGCACCTTTAATGTGTTTGTCTCACCTTACTTCGTTTTATTACGGATTTTTATGAAAGCGAGTATTTACGTTAAAAAAAATTAATTTTTGGGCATTAGAGATTCAATGTCAGCAGGTTCACTATGTCCCAAATTCATTTTCTACATAACAGATAAAGGTTTTAATCACGCACCTTTCACTTTAATTGTCCCGTTCCCCCTGTTTTTTTTTTTTTCTGACTTTTGTGATACATACCTAAACGGAGTGAGCATGCATGCTTGTTTGTCATTTCTACCATTGACTTGTTAAAAGCAAGACGGGGCATACCAACTAGATGTATTGGATTGAAAAACTCACTTTATCATGTATAATGACAGGTTAGCGACCTCTTTTAATAAAACCTTCAGTTATACCTTTGATGAAATGACCAAAATACTCATTATTTTGCACGGAATGAGAATTAAAGTTGATTGATGAGGTTTGACTCTTGAAGTGGTGGTGTTGCCTTTGATACGGTGGAGCGGAATGGACCTGCAAGATTAACACTCCAAACCCAAGTCAATTATAGAGTCCGAAAAGTGTGAAGCGAAAAAGTGGAGATTAAAAAGTGTATCTTGAATCTCACGTGTGCTGATTATATGAGTTTGTTTGATGCACATGATATCTATATAATATCTTATCTCATTCCAGTGTTTAATGACATAATAAGATATGTTAAGTTAATCATGAAACTTATCATAATCTGTCTCACTAGTTGAAATTTTTATCCTGAGTATCAGCTGAATTAGAATTCAATGAAATAGAATAAAAAAATAATTTAATAATTTACCTCTATCAAATATAATTTAAAATAAAAAAATTAAATATGATAAAATATAAATAAAAATTAATTTGTTATTAAATTAAATAATAATAATAATAATAATAATAATAAATAAATAATTTTTAAGAAAATATGTATGATTTTATCATAAGCGTAATTTTGAAAATTTATATAATATAAAAAATTAAAATTTACTAAATTAAAATATTTAAAAATATAAATACTAATTTAATTTATTTATCAAATTTAGAGATATTTTCTTGGAGGGTAAATTTGTCATTATATATATATATATATATATATATATATATATATATATATATATATATATATATATATCATGATATCTTATCCTATCTTTATCCTGCTTTATATCCTATCATATCTTGTGCATCAAACATACCATGTATGTTAAATAATTTCTATAGGGCTATGCATGGTTGGGTTAGACACTTGCGCTTCATCTGTATTAGACCTTTGGTCGGTCCAAAATAGTTGTCCCAAATTTTTTCAGGTGTTCATCAATTGAGAAGTCTTTCAAAGTTGTTGTTGACATCTTTTTATGACACTCAACCATAAGGTGAAGTAGGAAGGCCATGGAATGGTTACAATAGTAATGAGGAATGGGTCCATTAAATGTTTTTCCCATCATTGAAACGTTTCACCTTTTTTTGGGTGAGCCTTTATGCTCGCATTTTAGAGTGTGGCGCTTTTCTATAGGGCATTCAAGTGCATTTTAGTTTTCTAGTGTTTCCAAGGAAAAATATGGTCTTTGATTTGTAACTTTATGTTTTCCTTTTGATCTGGCGCGTTGCTCACTCTCCTCTATATAAGTGTCTCTTGACTTTTTTGGAGAATTTTTCGCCATTTATGATAGTCACTTTCCCTTTGCGAGAGCGATTTCCTTCCTTCTCGAGCATTTTCTACGGTGTTCATCTTCTTCATAAAGGAGTTTCTCATTCTAGATTTAAATTTAACCTTCCTCACCAAATTCCAGTCTTTCGAAATACCCTTCTTACACTGAATGTATTTTTTTTCATCTCATATTTATTTATATGGCTCGTGTAAATGAATATCTCGTAAGTTTATCTAGTGACTTTTATAAATGTGTTCTAAATCTAAATTAATTATAGGCCTTGGAAGCCCTCTTGACATGTGTTTTTCAATCTTTTTTATTGTGATGCATACCTCTAAAAATAACATCCGGGATCTAGGGATCATCGTAGTGCGTCAAGAATTTCCTCGGTTTAGCTCTTGCGCCCAGAGTTTCGAAGATTTTCGAGATCACTTTGTGTTTATAAAGCCATGTACTCTAGGGGTCATTCCATGTTTTGTCAAGTTCCTACTAAGCTTCCTCTTTCTACTGAATTTATAGGTTTTCCCCTCGTCCGTCCACATATAAGTTTCGAAAGTATTGGATTTAGGTAAATTTCAAACATGAACCTCATGATTATGTTGTCCATTTGAACTCTCTCACTCTTGACGAGATTGAGATGAATAAGGATATTGAAGACTTTTATAAGAATCTTGGTCATGAGGAAAGGTCAATTCTACTGAGGTAAAGTCTTTTTTGTAGAGAAAACGGTTCATCAATACCCGTGCTATTGTGGGTCCAACCAGTAGTCTTAAGAGGATGGAAATTTAAGGGGAGGCTAAATTTGTTCACTTGTAAGTTTTTTTTTAACATAGGGTGTTTGATATTAATATAATTGAATTCTTTAAAAAAGGTATTTGACATAGGTAAAGATCAGGATGCTCAATGTGTCATTATCACTTCTTTGACTCTAGCCTCTACTCCTCCTTTATTTATTCCTGCATATTTTCAATTATCGGATTCTCTCAGTCACCCCTGGTCTAGGTCAACCTTCTTCGTGGTCCTTGTTCTAGTTGTTAAGGATCTACTAAGTTCCCTTCTACTAATAACAAAAGGGATTGGGACCATAATCAGAGTCCTCCCTTGAGGGAGATATGACTAAGCGGACCTAGAAGTATAGATGTATGTCTTATGGTTCATCCTGGATTCCCCACATTTCCCAAGAGGCACTCGTTACGATCTCTGACTCTTATGAAGAAAATTCAAGATTCCAATTAAGTTCTAAAGTCAAATATAATATGGCAAAAAACTAGAAGCTTCAGAGTTGTGAAAGAGATGAAATGTGAAAACTCGTTTGTTTGTGTTTAGTGATTAGTGTCTATAAAGATACAAGAAAAAAGTCTCAATTTTAATAAGGAAAACCACACAAACTTAAACTTCTTGATAAACCTATCTTGGTTTTACAAAATCACCTAAAAATGTTTTAAAATTCTAGCCAACTAATTTGAAAACAATTTGATCAATTAGAAGCATGTTTTTCAAAGGGACAATCGATTAGGCCTTTCACATAGTCGATTATGCCACTTTGTAACGCCTAAAAATGATTGGAAAAGTTCCTTTATGGTTGGAAATGGCTAGAAATAAAAACATTCCATTTTTGGATGCCATAATTGATTATACATTTGTGATAATCAAAGAGACTTAATTATCGCATGAATTATTTCCAAATTTATACCATATTTGTTCCTATAAATAAAGGGCTCCTCGATCATTTTAAATGACCTAGAAGACAATTTTTATTATTCCTTCTCTCTCTTTGTTGTCTTACTACAAATCTCTTCTTTCTCACTTTTGTTTTGCTTTAGTGCTTTTAGAATGACATTGTGCTATGCGAGGATCATTATTTTTGGTGAGGGGTAAATTTATAAATTTCCCAAGAGTGTATTATCTCTTGTGCAATATTTTCCTTGTAAGAATGTGTTAATTGATCGTGAGCTAATTATTTAAAAGCTCTTATTGGTTGTTGAGGTAAACCAAGTAAAAACTTTGTTTAGTTTGAAAGGTCTCTGTAGTTAAAAATATCAGTTGGTTCATAAGCTTAGTCTGCTTTTAAAAAGTTCTCAGTTGATTGTGAAAGCCTTTGTACTTAAAACTCCATCTTGGTTGGATAGTTAGCCATTGAAAAACTATATTCCATGTAAAAGGAGGTTCGTAGGAAAAGCCTGTAAAAACCTCAAATCATACTGGAAACTCTCCAAAAAAAATCTTAAAGAGAGGACTAGGTCATGTCATTAAAAACAGACCTCTATAAATTTCTGGTGCATTTCTCTTATCCCTTAACTCTTTACTTTCTATTTTATTATTTTTGTTTCTTTTACTTTATTTCTTTTACAAGATGGTTTTGAACTTTATTTTTGAAAATAGATTTTAATTCCCACATAATTCACACCCTCTTGTATTGGGAGTCTCATGTTCGACAAACTCAGTCCCTAAGGGTACAAGTTAAGAGTTAAATGTAGAAACTTTTTTATTGAAAATCGTGTGTTGATTTTATTAAAAGTTTATAATAATTGTTTTTATTTCTTTGATCAAGCTAACATATCCTAATTTCTAATTTTGAAAACCCTAAATTAAGAAAACCTTAAAATCAAGATATGTTACATTAATGGCTTCAATGTTGAAGAGAAACTCTTCTAAATAAGCTTTGGTTAGGCAACAAATTGCAAAGTTGAACGTAAAAATCACACTATTTATACAAAATCGCAAGTGAGAGCAAGAGAAAATATGGTGCAGTGTTATATAAGGAGAATGAAAGGAAGAGACTAAGATTGATGGTGTGGTTGTTTTATCGTAGGAAGTGGTGGTGTAGAAGGAACTTGGAAGCGTGAATTAAAATGAGATGAGAGAATCATGGGTTAGAAAGAGAAGTCGAGAGAAGTGAAAAAAAAAATTATGAGGGTAATTTCAGTTTGAAAATAAAACATCCATAACCCTTTGGTAGGTGGCTTTTGGATTCTTCAGTTTGAAAGGCATGACATTACAGTAGTAGTTTCTATGATTGGACATGAATGTTTTCTTGGGCTCGTTCACAAGATCCATCTTAATCTAATTGTAGTCAGAAAAGATATTCATAAAACTCTAGGTTTTATAGCCTAAGGACCCATCAATGAATCAGTCAATATTTGGTAGTGGATATGTATCTTTAGGGCAGACAAAGTTTAGGTCAGTGAAGTCAACGCACATGCATCAGTTTTTTGATGACTTCCGAACCAGGACTATGTTAACAAGCTAATATAGGTACTTAACCTTAGTTATAAAAAGGCGACATTTCTCAGCTTATGGACCTATTCGACAATGGATACCCAATTCTCTTTGCCTACTTTACGCTTTTTCTGAGACTCAAGCTTTATTGTGGAATCAATGCAAAGCGATGGCAGATCCCTCCGATATTTATCTCTAGCATGTTAGAGGGCGCCAAAGCGAATAAATCTACATTATTCCTCAATATGGTGACTAGCTCCTTCTCCTTAGAATTAAATAGTGAGGTGCATAACTTGGTAACTTGGTTGTCTAATGTTCCATTGTGGACCTCCTTTAGGTCCTTTGTGGGAGAGAGACTTTCATTCCATACCTCCAATCTAGAAACCCAATTTGTAGCATTTATTTCTTGTGCGCTTGGCTAAAGGGCGGCGAGTGCGGCGATTTGTTTCCATCTCATTTCCAAAGTAATATGATAACATTCCTGGGTGATCTCTTAACCCCTTTGAACTACCTTAACTCGCCCTCTACACAACAGGTATTTAATACTCAAATGGATGATGGAGAAGACAAACTTTAATAAGTTAAGGGTGAGCCGCCCAAAGATGGCGTTGTGTGGCAATGAGGCGTCTACTACGAGATATTTTACCTTGATTTTCTTTGTGCTTGTCTCCAACCAGAACATTATCTCGAGTGTCATGTGGCTTTTCACCTGCACCTAATCATCTGAAAGACAAACTAAGGATACTTGGAATTCTCAGATATCACATAGGTCAAGTGAAAGCCTCTCAAAGATGCTCCAAAACAAGACGTTTGATCAGCTTCATGGGTCAATCAACATTCGTCTTAAATCCTAATCATCATATTGCACTATGATGACCATGAGATCATTGTTACGAGGGAGGACTCCAATGGCATCATTGCTGGAGAATGTGGTTTTAAACTATGGCTCCTTCTCCAAGCCTATTTTAGGATCTGTGTGTATAATGTAAGTCATTACAATTTTCCCTGCACACTTTGGGTGAGAAGAATTGGATTCTCCACTATCGACAAAACCTCGTGAATGGTGTTGATGACAATATTTAAGCATCGTTTCGCCATCCTCATTAAGAATGTGACAAAAGTCACTAGTGAATGATAGTGAATGCGGCCACGTTAGTTTTACCGGGCCCTGTGGTGGGTGCCAATTGTACTTGTTAAAAGTACGATGAGTGACAACCCCTAATTGTGTAGGGTTTCCTAGGAGTTTTAGGGTTGTTGATGGATTTAGAGTTAGCTCACACAAAATGGCGATAAGTCGTATAACTATGGGTTTCTGGGGAATTCAATGTCCATTCTCCCTTTTGTGGTTGAGGTATTTACAGGGGTCTCTTAGGCTTCGGTCTCTGGACAAAAGGAGTGATTACTCTCCTCTATTAGGGGTATGGAGATCATTATTATCTCTATTTTTATTGGAAACATCGTTATTCCTTTTACTAGGTTCCATATCGTTAGTATTCAATGACATGTCAATCCCCACATTTTATAAGTGGATGATGAATAGTTTCAGCTCAAGCCAACGGATAGCGAATGTGCATACATATGGGCCAGTGTTACAGCCTACATGCTGTGATTAATGGGCGATTATACCCCAACCTTGTCCTGCCTCCCTTTTGGTTTACCTTTTCTTAAACAAAACTGAATTATTCCAATAGAAAAAAAATATATAGGAGTACTAATGTAAATTTTAAAATTTTAGGATGTGCATGCCTTCATACTAGGGGTGTTCAAAAATATGGTTAATTGAATTGTATACTGGAACTGAACTGAATTGCACCATAAAAAAACTGAACCACTTAAATGGTTAATGAACTGAACTATTTAATTTAAACAATTCAAATTCAGTTCAAAACTGGTTCAAAACCAATTTTCTTTTATGAACTGGTTTAATTATATAAATTAATTTTTTATAAACAAATAAAAAATCATATTTTTTTTCCAAAAAATTTTAAAGTAAAAAAAAAATCCAAAAAATTTTAAAAAAAAGTCTTCGTTATTTTCATTTGCAATTTAATCTTTCCGTTATTTTAATTCAAAAGTTTTCTTTCTAAGTTTTTCCAGTTTCGATTTCCCACACTGCATTATTTTCAATAAGCATTTACCTTCTTTAATTGTTTACACTTGTTTACTTTAAGTCTTAATATTATTATTGTGTTTAATTGCTTATTCCATTTCAATTATTACTCTTTTTGTTTCAAAGTCTCACACATCATTATCATAATATTATACATATATACATATTTGAATTGGTTTTTTGCACGTACTGTATTGAATATATATGTATACGAGGTGGTGTTCTAGGAAATGGGTTTTCGTGCCCCTTTTACTGAGTTCCAGGTGGCAGTGTTCAACCATTTGGAGGTGGCCCCCGGGCAGCTTCACCCTAATTCCATTGCTTTTATTCGGGCCTTTGAATTGGTTTGTGCCCATTTGAAGATAGCGGCGACGCTTTCTCTGTTTTTCTATATATTTTATGTTCAGCGCACGGTGAGGGACGGCCGTTAAGGATGGGTATCTCTGAAGCAGTCTCGAAAGGTTTTCAAGTATTATTCTGACTCTTTGAAAGGCTATAAGTCCCGCTTCTTCCCCATCCGTCCTCAGTCTCGGGAAGCCCGGGAAAGTGTCTAGATATTGTTACATCTATTGGAAGCATTGACGTGGATTTGATGTCGACAGAAGCATTTTTCCTCTATTGGAAACAACTGCCCAAAAGTTTAAGATCCTCTTTAGACAATTTTGCTTGTTTAATTCTTATGATCAATTTTTCTAGTTACATAATTTTGCTAAATGAGTAAATGGGTGTGTAGTGTGTACTCTGCAAAGGAAGGTTTGTGGCTACCTATGTTCAATTTTGAAGCGGTTGTGATAAATCATCTCAAAGTTCTACTTCCTAGCTGGGATCAGGGTCTTGGGTTTATCTGAAGATGTTTCAGTATAGGTCTTGGTAGCATTCTCTCCGACTATTTTTCAATTATGCACCGTGCATACTTCTCGAGATACCGCACGGGATCAAACCAACTTTGACTTTTGTTGACTTTTGATTCTTGATTGATTTTCTTTGGTCAAATGACTTGAATAATCATATGTTGATGATTTTGATCTTCAAAAGTCAATAGTTGACCAATTTCTCAAAAGTCAAAGGTTGACCTACACAGTTGACTTTTTCCATATGAACTGCAATCTTTCACGTGTTTTATTTTATTAATTTTTATTTATTATTTTGTTTGTAAGAACTTAATTGTTTTATAAGTTATTGTGTTATAATACATATCTATATAATTGTAGTATGTTATATATATATATATATATATATATATATATATATATATATATATATATATATATATATATATATATATATATATATATATATATATATATATATATATATATATATATATATATATATATATATATATATATATATATATATATATATATATATATATATAATCTAATTTTATAAATATTTTAAGGAATTAGATGGATTATCAAGATGATAAAATGGTTCGTCTGATCATGGATCATATTATTATTGTATGAAATATATTAATAATTATTCTCATAACTATATTTAAGTAATAAACTGAAACTATATATATATTTATAAAATTTATTCTCATAACTATATTTAAGTAATAAACTCAAATTATATATATAATTTATTCTCATAAATAAACTGAAACTATTTATAAATATTTAAATATTTAATAGTACAAGTAAATTTTAATATTTTATTTTACTGTATATATTATCAAAAATAAAACTCAAAAGCATTTTAATATTAATTTATTATTAATATATCAAATAAAGTTTAATCATGTGATAGAATGTCAAAACAATACGTTTTTGAGCTAACATATCTTAACATGTGAATCTATTGGTTACGATAATTAGCATTTTCTCCTTAAAAAATCATTATTATTTTTAATCAAAGCTATTGATTATGAGGGATAACGATAAATTATAAAATTAAAACACACTTTATTTGCTGTTCGTAACGATCGAATCTAGGCAAAGTGAAAGTCTCGACTGAAATGAAAAATACTCAGGGAAGTCTTTTATTTAAGATTCTTCTAGTATTTATTTCAGGAGAGATTGTTAATCTCAGGGGAAGACATATTCACACACTCTAATTATATACTTATGCTATATCTGTGTAATTGTCTTTGGTCATCTGATATTCTGATTGCAAATTCATATCAATTATATATGTTTTTGTCATCATCAAAAAGGGGGAGATTGTTAGAACAAGATTTGCTTTGATCAATATTCTTAGTTTTGATGATAACATTATATATGAATTTTGTATAAGACAATGTGGTACTCTAATCCTATGCTTTAATTTCGAGTTTAAAACTCTTTTCAAACCTGATTCCATGCTCCATGGTTCCCATGACATACTTTAGAACTCTTTTTGTTGCTCCAAGGTGCAAGTGACTCGGTTTACTCATGAACCTTGAGAGCAAACTAGCAGCAAACATTAAATCGGGTCGTGTAACTGTTAGATTATATATATATATATATATATATATATATATATATATATATATATATATATATATATATATATATATATATATATAAGATGTTTTTTAAAATAAAATTTTAAAATGATTTTTAATATAAAATTGGTTATATAACTATAAATTGGTTTTAAACTGGTTTATATATACAAACTGGTTTAAATATACAAACCGGTTTAAACCAATTTAAAATCGAATTAAAACTGTTTTAACAATTAACTGGATTGTTATTAATGCGGTTATTAAAAATTGAACTGAACCACTTATGTGGTTCGGTTCAGTGCAGTTCATGAACCATGAACACCCCTAATTCATACTACACTGATTCCGCCCTATTTTTAACACAAACTTTGTATATATGTGTTTCTTAAGATGAGTTCTTATGCCAAAGTTAGAATGACTCTATTACCTTTGAGCGACTTTATTCCTTCTCCGTGAATTGAAATGTATTGGGTCCACGGAAAGTTACTTTGTGGTTATTCTTTAATTTGAATGCTATTGTAAAAGCAATAGGTCAACTTGAAAAGAATCCAATTGGAGTTAAGACTTTTATCTTTTTTTGGTGCATGCTTATGCCATAACACGATGTGATTATCTTATTATCACTTTTAACAACATCTCACATGGGGTTGGAAAGGGAAAGGAAGAGTAAGTATTCAGATATACACTTTTGTGAGTCAAAACTTAGTGATGTCAAACTGTCTATACTCTTTCTAAAAAGGTTCACTAATGCTATCTATTTTACATGAATTAAGATTATACTTTTTTGACAGAAAATAAAATAAATATTTAAAAAATAGATTGAAAAAAATAAATGTAATTAATATTATGTACAGGTCTAATAAGGACAATACATTACAGATAATGAAAGGAAAAAAATGTCACATCTTGTATTAAAAAGTTTTGTAAATCATTTTCAAATGGACACACAAGAGCAAATTATCATTGTTTTTCTTTTAATTAAAATAATATTGTTTTATGGTTTTTTAAGAATTCTAAATATATATTTAAAAAAACGGTTTAAATATAATAAAAGTTAAATTTACACCATCAATAAATTACAATTAATTGAATGTACAATTTTCGAAATGATTATAATTAAAGTTAAATTTAAATAATAGTCTAACAACTATGATTGACTAAAGTTTATCAAAAAAAAAAACTATGATTGATTAAAATATATATTTTACTGTGACATTTTATATGAATTAATTTTAAAAATCATTTAAAGAAATATTTTTGACAGCAAATTTTAATTTAAAATAAATAATGAATTATATTTAATTTACCCTTTTTTACACGTAATTAATTAAAAATATTGTAGAGTTTACAAGAGAATGGGTGCTAATGTATCATTATTAGTAGGGTTATTACCATTTTACCCCCCTGCCATATAGGTCATTTCTGGTTTAACCCCCTGTAAAAAATTTTTTTTGAAAAACAACCTTGCCATTTCAAAATACTAACTTTTTAGCCCCTAAAGTCAAAATCCGCAGGAAAATCTGCGGATTTTCTTTCGGATTTTCCTGCGGATTTTGACTTTAGGGGCTAAAAAGTTAGTATTTTGAAATGGCAAGGTTATTTTTCAAAAAAAAAATTTTACAGGGGGTAAACCAGAAATGACCTATATGGCAGGGGGGTAAAATGGTATTAACCCTTATTAGTATATGCAAATATGCATGGAGTATTTTTTTTTTTTTTTTTAGTGTTGTGCTTGGCAGCTGGTTTTAAATTTGAAGTATAGATAATAGTCAAAAGAGGATGAGATAATGGGCAATTGAATTCAACGTGTAGCATTTGCAGCAAAAGAAGAACAGTGAAAGGTGTGGACTGTGGAGTACATAGAAAACATAAAAAGATTGGGAAAAAAAATCTACAAATGATCTTGTATGTCAGAGTTGAGGACAGATGGAGAGCAAGTATTTGATATGTTTTTGAAAAAGCAAAATGATGAATTATCAGATGAGACAAAAAAAAATTGGTGGATAATATATTGTGCCTCCTTTGGATTATATGACTGGTAAGGTTGTTGATGGCCGTTAATATCCTATCTTTTCATCTTTAATTTAATAAACTAAATCAAAATGTCAAGTTCTTCAACTACCCTTTCCTCTCAAAATAAATTATTCAATTGATTTAGATTAATTAAAATGTAAAATAATATATATATATATATATATATATATATATATATATATATATATATATATATATATATATATATATATATATATATATATATATATATGAGTATTGCTATTCTTACACCATTTATTACAACAAATACTTACACCAAACACTGTTCACCGTATTTGGTTAATGCAGTGTAAAAACTTGGTTAATGCAGTACTGAAGTTGGTTAATGTAACATACAGGTATTAAAAATAATTTTTAGCAGTCACCAAATTTGGTTAATGCTGTGTAAAAACTTGGTTAATGCAGTAATAAAGTTGGTTACTGCAACATTCAGGTATTAAAATTAATTTTTAGCAGTCATCAAACTTGGTTAATGCAGTGTAAAAATTTGGTTAATGCAGTAATGAAGTTGGTTAATGCACTTTCAGGTATTAAAAATAAATGTCCGTACATGAATAGTATTCGTCCGTACATGAATAGTATTCGTCCGTACATGAACAGTGTTGTCCGTACATGAACAGTGTCGTCCGTACATACGGTGTAGGTGTAAGAATTGGTGTAAGAATAGCATTTTTGTATATATATATATATATATATATATATATATATATATATATATATATATATATATGGGGACAACTCAAGTGAAAACACTTGGTTATTATGAGAAATGAGAACAATGAATCACGACCATTAAATTTTGATTTTGTTGATTTTAATGGACTGGATTGGTTTTTCTTTCTATGTTGATTTAAAATAAATACTAAGGATCATAGAAAGAGAAACCAATCTAGTCCATTAAAATCAACAAAATCAAAATTTAATGGTCGTGATTCATTGTTCTCATTTCTCATAATAACCAAGTGTTCTCACTTGAGTCGTCCCCTATATATATATATATATATATATAACACTAGTGATTAAAACAGTATTTGTTTTATATGTTTGCAAGGCTCAAGACGAAAGATCCAAAGTAAAAACGAATGTGAGGACAAATATTTCTCTGTTATTGTCTAAAACAGATAAATTCGTCACATGAGTTATCATTTATCGTCCAGTTCAATCAGACAATTGTTCGTACTACACGTCATCCTTCTCATTGACGATTTTAATTGCTCCCACTATATAAGAGAGAAAATTCATAGTTCTAAGGTAATCAAATTTATATATTCACATTTTCACATTACTTCTCATTTTTTCGCTGATTTGTATGTACGAGTGCTAACCGTTGAGGTCAGCTCCTCTCCATTGCACGGAAGCATAAGTCCCCCGCAACCAAATAGTATGTCATCGTTTCACTGGTCATTTCTAGTTCTAAATTATACAGAGGTGCCGTATGTGGGAAACAACATTTGATTCCTATGAATGTCCATGTCTAAATTTCTTATGATCTAGAAATTCAGATCTCCTTTCTAAAGGTTCAGATCTCTGTTTTTTGATATTCCTTCTTGAAGTTTTAACATCTTCCTTGAAAACATTTATCCTTATATTCATCAAGAATGGTGGCAATGGAACTCAATTTTCCGTTCAATGGCAACCTACCGTTGAATCTGATAGGTCTCACCCTTATCTTCTTTAGGTAGGAAACGATCTAGTTCTGGTTGCATCTCCTTTTAACCTTAATTAAGCAACAATATCTTGTTCTACCAAAAGTTAGTAAATGCACATTTTAGACTTCTCAATTGTCTATATACTTGCACAGGAGATGCTCTTTGGCTTTTAGATATTATAGGCTAATCTTATAGTACAAGGAGACATCAGCATGTTGAACATCATCTATAACCTAGTGCACCAGCTGATTTCATAATTCTTAATAGAGAGGATGATAAGATTTGAAGAGAGCCTGCAATATGTTGCACCAAGGAATAACATTATACGTGAAGTAAAATCCAGAGGCAATAAAGTTGATATGGATGAGACGTTCTCTATTAAGATAGAAAAACTATGGGGAGAAACTCTAAGGTTGCTAACTCGATACTATAATCAAAGACACAAAACTCCTCCACCTAACCCTAAAGGGAGGAGCGATAGTCATACTCCCCCTGAGGTTCATTGTCCTCGTCATTCACTAGCTCGACATCCTCGAAGGCGGGATAGGTACGAGAAGACGCTCTGATTAAAAAGTGAAAAAAGAACTTGATGTCCATTTGCATTCTCGATAGCAGTATTTCAAGGTCATTGAAGAAACCTCTAAAGCTACAATGTTATGACAAAATCATGGATCTAGACGAGCACCTTGAACATATAGACAACCGGATGGACTACTACCACACCCAAGGGGCATTAAAATGCAACTTCTATGCATTAACCCTGGCCGAAGTAACAATGACATGGTCCAAGATCCTCTCAAATGGGAGCATAGTTTCATGGAATTGCCTTTGTGACGCCTTCATTCCCCAATTCACCTCTTGAAAGTGGCAAACCATTACCATGGTCGTACTCATCGAAGTAACTCAACGCAAGTACATTGACTGTTTTACAAAAGTCATAGTAGCAATGGGGGCACATATGATGGGCTGAAGTGTTGGATGTTTAAGAAGGTAATGAGGTTGAAATGCATGTTCCGAGAAAAGATATGGTTATGCTGAGCTTGCAGTTTAAGTGATTTGTTGAATATAAATTATGAAGAAGAACTCCTAGTTTAAGAAGGAGATAGAGTTCGGGGAGCAAGGAACATCTGACACAAATAGGCACCAAAAAGAGAAAGTGGTCGCCATAAAGAAAAAGTGGAACATATACCCCCAATCTAGTTTTAACTCTTACACTATCCTGAATACTTCAAATGAGAAAATCTTGAAAGAATGTGCAAAAACTGAGTTCCATGATGTCAGGGTTAAGAACCCCTTCCCGGTCAAAGAATCACTCGGGACATATAAGTCTAAATACTATCATTTCCATAATTGTCACGACCGTAACACAACTGAGTGCATCCATTTAAAGGATGCAATATAAGAGGTAGTTAAGAAAGGATGATTTACTACGTATAACCAGGATGATGACCAGAAGTAAGGGAGAGACAATGGGAGGGGTGTAGAAATTGGGAAGATTTTCTTAATAAGAAACACTCCTCCACATAGAAAATACCCCAAGAAGGCTATTGAAGTTGTCACTAGAGCCAAATGAGGAAAATACATCATTAGTGAAGAATAGGAATACCGGAAACGGGAGCGCCAATACATTGCATCCATCACTGTTGGTTTTCCAAGAGCGAGGAATCCCTTCAAAGAGACGATGTAGTGAAAAATCATCAAGCTGATAGCCATTAACAAAGAAGATATGAACACTTCAACCGATGAACTAAAGATACACATCCCCGGATTTCTCGATATTGAAAAGATATTAGGGATCTCAAATTATATTTCTCCTTTAGTGACCACAGCTATCATCATTAATTTTTATGTTTCCCGAGTCTTTATTGACGGTAGAAGCTCTTGTAATTTCATGTGCTCTGACCTCTTTGAAAAGTTGGAGCTGAAGAATAAAAAAATATGACTTTACAAGGGATTCAACATGTAGGCCTTCAATGGCACGGTAAACCATCCTTGGGGGTACGCCAAGCTGATGGTCACTTTAAGAGAAGGAAGTGATGCTAAGACGATTGAATTGCAATTACTGGTGGTTCCCTGCAAAAACATTTATAATTGTATCCTGGGCAGACTCTTCGTAGCTGTAGTGGTGAAAAATTGAGACTAAAGTCATTGATTGACTTAGCCCATACATTTTAGTAGAGTTGACACCGCACTTTATTGTTTCCAAAGGAAATGGGAAAAAAGCGAAATAAAATCCAAAGAATTTAAAAAAAAAACTAATAAAAAGACAAAGATCTTAGGTTCGAAGGTTGGTTATGCAAGGGGAAGGTATTATCACCCCTCACATCTATGGTACTCCGTAGGATCCTCTTTGAAAATATATTATTGTTGATGTTATTATAAAATGTTTATGTGTTTTTGTTTAAATAGAGTAGGAGGGTGGGAAAAGAAATTATAAAAGTGTGCTCGGCACGACATCACATCGTGTGCCTACATACCCCTTAAAGGCAATAGGGAAGTCAGAGCATTTGTAGTTCCCCTTAAAAGGAAAATAAAAGAGACAAGTGGCAAAATATTTTTGGGTGTTGATCTTTACCAATACTCAACAAAATTTTAAAATGTGAAGCTTTCACAATATTTAACAAGTCTTAAAAGGTGCCAAACTTTAACAATACAAGGCAAGGATGATTTTTAAATAGTGGTGGTTGAGCTTTCACAATACAGAACCAAGATTGATTTAAAAGAGGTTAAGTGACTGGTAAAATAGCAAGTGTACTATTTTTACCGATGTAGTAATAAGAGAGTAAATTCCCCAAGTATTGAACTCGCGGACTGCGTAGGAATTATATGTTTCAGAACAGTGCAATTGAATAAAAAGTCATCGGGTTGTTTGGTTTTTATATTTTAATTTAAATAACAACTTATGCAAAGCGAAAGAGTTAAAATAGTATGACTAATGAAGATATGCGGAGACAAGTTAGGATAGATGTATGAATCGCTCTGTAACGAAGTAATTACCAGTTAACAGATTAACTTAAAAGATTCTCAACTACCAATGCCGAACATTGATTTTTCCTAATTCCTTAGTGAAAAACTCCTTGAGATTAAAACCATCTTTTCATTCCTGATCACGATAATTTTATACCAAGATTCTATAAGACATAATCCGGATATTATGATTGCTATTCATCAAACCCTTATTCCTAAGTGATTATCAGTGATAATGTTATGATTAAAAAGCATTGAGACGGTTTGTCAAACCAAATCCCAATCGTGAATCAACAAAATACTTTCCAATATAATGAAGCAATAAGAACTTTTAATCATAAACTGAATTTCATAAAGATAATCTGAAAACAAACGGTAAAGGTAATTCGTAACATCACATGACCCAGGGACATCATCCTAACAAGTAAATAGTTTAGCTACTCATGGCAATTGTCAAGATAACAGAAATTAAGGATGAAGACATTACAATAAGATGAATAGGAATTGATCTTCAATCGCGGATGCTCTTGAAGATTTCTTCGCTTCAAACCCTAGTGCTTCCAATCCTCTTTTCACGTTCTCCGACCGTCAAAAAGTGATTTTTTCCTTTCCAAACGATGACTAAATAACTCTCAGCAAATAGTCTCTTCTGAAAAGTCCATCATGCCCCCCTTAAGTGACAAATTCCAAAGATTTAAAACAAAACTTTTTCTACGCACACGTCTGACACGGCCGTGTCATGGGACACGGGTGGCCGTGTCAGACCTCTGACTTATTGGCTACAAGCTTTTTGAAATATTTTCCTTCAGGAAGTGTGACACGGCCGTGTCACATGACACGGGTGGCCGTGTCACAGTTCTGTCTCGCCAAAAACCACTTTTCCTTGACTCGAATCGTGCCCTGTTCCTGCAAAACTTAAACACTACCAATACAAGATCAAAAGCAATAGAAAAACCACCAAAAACTAGAAAAGATAACACATCAAACTCAAATATGAAAATAAGCAAAACTAAAAAGCACAAGACTAAAACGATTTAAACTACCACCGAATGAAGTGTTTTTCCATTGATCACAACATAGAAATGAGGTGAAATTGGTGGCCGATCATTAAGCTTTAACAATACAAAACCATTTTTAAAACTAGGAGAAAGTGCTTAGCTTTAACAATACTAAGCACAAAGTGAAAGAGTTGGAAAAGAGAGTGAGTACCTTGATAATTTTAGTCAATTTTAGACATTGCATTGAATCAATGGGATTAAAGGATCTTAGACTTAGGGTTTTAGCATATTTACACTAACATAAACCTAATCACTTTCATTTCAAAGTTTTAAACAAAACCTATACATCAACTAAGTGATCATGTTAACATTTTCAAGGTAAACTTAACCTAACCCTAATTGATTCATAAATATATACAAATCAATTAGTGAAAATCATTTGGAAAACTTTTGATTTAATAGCCTTTAAAAGGCATAAAAACATTAGTTTTTGATTTAATTAAAAGATGGTGAAATAAATAATATTTTTTGGATCTTAAAATATATATACAAAATATACAAGGTGAATGAAGAGTGTACAAAATTTTAAGTAAAAATAGTTAAAATAGTGTTTATGAGAGGAAAAGATAGATATGGTAAAACACCATGAACCAAGATAGTGTATATATAGGTACACACGGGAGGTGATACAAGTTGTACCATACGATGAGTGACATAGATCACTGACATATAAGAGACAAGAATTTTACAGAAAATGAATGGAGTAAGTTAGTCTTCAAAAGAAAGAGGGTACTGTTGCACCCCAAAATTTGCCCTCTTTATTTGAACTATAAGTTATCCAAGACGTTTATTTTTTCATTCAAAAAGGGAAGAAAAATAATAAAGAGTTTTCACAAGTCTTATTCGGAAGGTATTATGAGCTTGATTTCCGCATAATCGAAACTGTTTCGACGTTCCCAACAACTTTCGTGTTTGGCTCAGAAACCAATTCCATGAGGAAGGTTGTCGAATTCGCAAATTACTGGAGTGTTCACAGTGAAAAATGGTGCTGAATGAAGATTTTCGGGCCTTAGAAAATTCATATCTCATGATCCGCTTGTCGGATTCGCTCGAAAATTTAACTCAAGCTCCATGCCATTATTATCTAGAATTCATAGTTCGGGCCGTCGACCAAATATGCACTGAAAATTCCCAGCATTTTGAAGAACGTCGTAATCTTTCGGTGAAAAGTGTATTTTCGGGTATGTCGCGACAAGTTTGAAAATTCATACCTTCTTCGATTTTTATCGTACGAAGTCCATTCCAGCGACATTCTCTCGTAAATTTAGTTAGCTTCGATTCTTCGTCACACATGCTTATTTAGATTTCAAGCCGAAGATGGAGTTTTATCGAATTCTTTGAGCGGTACTCACAAAATTCTACAGAGTCGCGCCAGATGAATCAGCGTTTCTCGTCATTCAAACGCGCGTAATTTCTTCATCGCTTATCGGATTGAGACGATTCTCGCGGCTATGAGTCACAAATTTAGTCATCTTCGAGTTGGCATTGGTCTCGTTTTGGAACTTCACATCGAGTCACATTTCCTCGAAAACGAGCAAAAAAGAGATAATTAAGGGCATTTTGGACATTTCACCACTCACACTATATAAGTCATTTTCCCTCTTTTTCTCTCATAACTTCATATTCACCAAAAATTCTGAAAAACACTTTCTCTCAATTTTCTTGGATCAAAACCAAAAAAAAATTCATCAATCTTCATCAATTCAAGATCAAATCTCAAGAACAAATGAAGATTAAAACAAGAGTGAAGAATCTCCTCTCTCATTGATCATCAAATTCGGATCTCTCTCTCCCCCAAGGCTAGGGCGCACTACTCTCTCCCTCTCATCTCTTTGATTTCGTTCGTGTTCGCGTCGTGTTCGCGTTCCTATTCATCTGATCTCATTCTCCTCGTTCGATCCGGTAAATTCACTATAAACCTTGCTAGATCATTGAATTTGTTGCTTAATTCGACATTGATCATGATGATTTTTGATTTTGGATAATGAATCTATGATAATTGATGATGATAATTGCTTGTTGATTGAATGATTCGTGTTGATCTTGATTAATTGATTGAATTCGAGATTTAACGGTGAATTGTTGTTGATGATACATGCATGTTGCTTATGATCCAAGAAATTGCATGCTAAGTGTTTGATAATTTAAGTGTGTGAACTGTTTGTGCTTAATTTTGAGTTTTAGCATGTGATAATGAGTTGTTTATCGATGATACATGACTATTGTGCTTAATTGAACAAATTTGAGTTTTGGTGATGAGTTAATCTTGAGGTTGTGTTCATAATGCCTATGCTCTAGTTCTTGCATGATAAGTGTTTGTTGAAATGCTTAGTTGATATCGTTGAGTGAGAATTCACGGAGCCTTGTGGTTATTGAGCCTTAATTGTTGTTACTTGTCGATAATGATCAAATTCGGAATTGGTTGAAGTCTCTCTTTATCACTTGCACCATATTTGTTCATGTTTTGTTAGAATGTCGTGTGTCAACTCGTTGCTATTGTTTACTTTTGCTAAAGCATGAAATGTTTGTTAACAAGGTGTTTAAATTGTGCACCCATTGATATGTGAAGTCATGGTTAATCGTGAATGCTCGATCTTGCTTTTGATGCTCATAATTGTTAATTCATGCTCTTGGTGCGACACCGACGCGTAGATTGTTGGTATATCTTTTGGTGTTAATTTCATGTTTGAATTGAATCTTATATATTGCACAAGGTGGAGGATTTTGGCCCTTAATTGCATGTTTTATCATTGCTCATGTGACGGTCGTTTGTGGTGGATTGAATTTCGATTGCTCGGGCGAAAATTTGGGTTTTTGCTATTTTTACCTGTGTAGGTCGACCTATAGCCCTGGTAGGTCGAAGCATAGCCTCCGTGTGACTCTCAAGTTTGCGCACGCCGACCCAGTAGGTCGACGCATGCACCCAGTAGGTCGACGCATGCTTTTTGCAGGTCGACGCATACACTTTCTTGCCTGTCTCGGGTTTGCACAGGCCGACCCTGTAGGTCGACGCATGCCCTGTTTAGGTCGACGCATGCTTTCTGCAGGTCGGCGCATAGCTGTGTTTTTGCTTGTTTTACTTTCTAATTTCAATTTTTCATATCTTTTTACTCGTAACTCCGATTTGCACGTTCTTTATATCGTTGGAAAGCTTGTGAAACGTACTATCTCGTGAGATGATTGGTATTGATTGATTTTAGCTTATTCATGTTTGTTTTCCCTTTGCCATTTGTTTTCCATTTCATGTTTGTGTTAATCGTTCATTTTCTCTTAGCTTATAATTCAATAACGCAATTCCGATTGCGGTGTTTGTTATCTCTAACTTGTGTGCTAGTGTGCAAGGCATTTGGAAAGTTACCGAGAAACACCTGCATCATTTGTGTTCTGCTTTATTTGTGGGACACAATCTCATTCTCTCATCTCGTGTTCTCATCTTAGAGACACGTCTCTTTTACTTTATATCTGTTTGCTTGGATTGCTCTTTCCTCTTGCAGGTTGTCATACCCCAATTTTTGACCCTAAGATCATACATCATTTGCATTTTAATCACTAATCAAGAGCACCATTGTGAAACTCTATATTTGGTACTGTGATTATCTCTAAGGGGAATTATTGAACATTTCTAGTTTTTATTTGTTTAATACTAACCAAAATTCAAAAATATGCATTCTTGTCTCTTTTGTTTATATTTTACAGGTAAAAGATCGGACAAAAATCAAAACAGTGCAAGAAGAAAATTTTTGAAAATTTGAAGGTGGAAATCGATTTACCCATATGGGAAATCGATTTCCTGCGCGCAAAATTCAAAAAAAAATAAGGAGGGAAGCATGACATCATTTTGGCACCTATTTTCTTTGATCATTTTTGCCATTTTACCAACTTTCCACCTCACCAAAATTAATTCCTTTCATTAAACCCATTTTAGTTTCATTTTACCATTTAAACACCAATTAAGCACAAATTAAATACCAAATTCAAAATGACCAAATTGCCACTACTCTTGCTCCCATCCTATAAATAGAGGTATCTACTCTCTCATTTCTCAAGCTTGGAAAGCCAACAAACCCCTTGCAATTTCTCTTCTCATCCCTACCAAATTCACCAAAGCTCTCTTTTCTTTCATAAAGTTTGTGAGTCACATCTTGAACCTCACAAACTTTGAGCAAAACCACCATCCATTTCACTCTTTTTTCTTCAATTGTTGAGAGATCAAGATTTGTGTTGGTGATTCTTGAAGTAGATCTAAACTTTGTTTAAGATTTGGTAATTTTCTTCATCTTTTTTCATCTATCATAATGTGATTCTTTTGTGCTTGTGTTTGATGCATCATTAATGCTATATTGGTTCTATTTGATGGTAAATTGATGGAAAATTTGTGCTCTAATTGATATGTGATCATAAGGTGTTTGAATGTTTGCCTAAATCAAGTTTTATGGTTCATAATGCTGTTTTTTTGAAAACTGTGCGCAGGAAATCGATTTCCTACAGAGGGAAATCGATTTCCACTCTGTTTTTTGTGCCAGATTTGAAGTCTGCAGGCAGGAAATCGATTTCCTACAGAGGTAAATCGATTTCCAGTGAGGCAGAATGCTTGTTTTTGCTATTTTTGACTTGTTTTTGGTTCTAACTCTTCTTCTACTCCATTATTTTGATATTTTCTTTGAATCACAAATTAGAGGCCTAATTTCTCTCTAATTTCAATGGACTTAGGGCATCGATAGGATGAGAATCCAAATCCGCAAAATTAAGTGATTGAAATTATGGATGAAAGGAGATTTTAATGTGATTCCATCTTTTATTTCTTTTTCTTTTGATCGATGAAAGTCTTAATACCTTGAGAATTCTTATGGATTCTTGGTAAAGACTAGATCGCTCCTCATTTTACTTTTCGTGCGGTATTGCTTTCGGAGAGTGATCTACATATCACTTCTCTCGCATGCATTAGCACATAAAGTTTTGACCGGCCTCGTTGTAGGGTGATTTCTACATAAATCACTTGGCGATCTGCTTAACATAGTGCAATATTTCGTGTCCCGAATCATAAAAAGATCAAATATGGAAGAGAATTGTATGCGGTTGACTTAAGAGTTATGGAGATTTATCGTGTAGTCGCTATGATTTTATCAAGCTTCTGATAAATGTCCATTGAATTTAAATCCGAGAACATCCTTCACTCACCATCTATCTTTCTTACTAACTTTGATAACATACTTGACAAGTTTCAAGATGGTTATCTTTAACATCTAACAATTGACTTTAATTTCCGCATTTTATTATATTGCTCTTTGTATTATGCTTTATGCTTTATCATTTTATCTTATTTACATTCCGCTATTTTCTCTTTGTCCATTTGGGCACTATGTTTATGTTTCCGCTATTTTCTTTTTGTCCACTTGGACCATACTTTACTTTTATGCTAAAACACTAATAATCAACAAAAAATCTAAAAAACACATAAGGCTCTCTTTCGGACTATTGGTTACTATCCCGAGCATTTTGGAGATTCGGACTTATGGACTTAGTGCCTTTGGACCCTTATTCTGTTATTACTCTGTGATTGTTCTGTCTGTTTGGCATTGGATTGTTGTCTGTTTGTGTATGCAGGTATTTCCTAGAAAGTCCTTGATGGTTAATCCCAAGGCATTGAGATAAGGATTTTACCTGAAAACAACCGTTACTCTGCCCGATTTTCGTCAAAATTTTAATGTGCCTAATGCAAAGTGGTGCTAAGATAATAAGTTCATATGGATCCCCAAGTGATAATGAGTTGGTTTAGTATTGATATTCCAAAGGATGGGAAATCTACCTTGACCCATAATGTCAAGTCTTGGCTTCTTATTTCGGTTAGACCGTTCTTTTCCTTAGCTTTTATTTTACGCAATAGGATAGCCTCTCCATCTCCTCCCATTCTTTAATTTTCAAAATCTTCTCCCTTTTTACAAAACCTTCTTATGTTAGCAATCTTTTCAAAACCTTTCCTTGTAAAATATCTTTTGCCCTTAGTTGCCTTTTCTCAAAAAGTTTAGATACGACTAATTGTTGAAACGAGTGGCGATACCCCACGATTTTGAAATTGATTGATATGATAAGATCTTTTCCGCGTGAGAGAGCTAGTGGCATACTCGTTGATTTCTATCCGAGTTGGAGCCCTTCTTTCATTTGCGATGCAAAGAACTCGTTTGTTCTCATGTTCAAGATCAATGGCTGAGTATTTCTCTCCGACGACGATAAAGTGTTTATTTGTTTTTTTTAAAATGCTTTCCCTTTTAAGCGGAACTACATTAGCTCTGACTTCTCCATTGCACCGAGGAGGTATGTAGGCACGAGGCTTATCGTCTTGACGAGCTTATTTTAAAAATAAAACAACTCTTTTTTAGCACACACGACACAGATTTTCAAAAAGGTTCTTGTGGAATACCACAGATATGAGGGGTGCTTAAAACCTTCCCCTCATATAATCAACACCCGTACCTAAGATCTCTTTTTGTTTTAAAAACAACTTTGAGTTTTACATTCTTTTCCCTTTTCCTTTGGAAACAATAAAGCGCGGTGGCGATTTCAAACGGAATATTGAGTCGAGTCAATTCCATGGCTTCGATCTCATATTTTCCCCGCTACAGAAAAATGGCGACTCTGCTGGGGACGCAGTTTTAAGTGTGTTACGCCTATTTTTGTTTATCTGTGTGTTTTTATCTGTATATATTGTTGTGTGCTTTGTTTGTTTATCTTCTTTTTTTCTTTTTGGTGCTCGATGGTTCCTCTATGATGAGATAAAGTTCTAACCCGGACTTTGGTGAGTAACTTGAGATAGGAGGTGGTAAAACCAATAGTCGCATGTTAGGAGCAATCCTTACCATGAGCGTCATATGGTGGAACCCCAATCAGTGGAGGCCTCATGGAAGGTAGTAGATGTTGTTACGAACCATCGTAAGAACGCTATTGCTTTCAATAGTGAGTGTCCGTAGAAGCTGAATGGCCTAGAACCCTTTTAACCCATCTAAGCCTTTTAGGATGTAGTGCAGAAACAAGATCAAGTACCAATTTGAGCTTGTTGTCATGCGATACTACGCTCAGACGATGTCTTTTTAGGCATATTATTGGCGCCCATGAGCAATTGTGTGTGTCGGTAATATCCGATAGAAGATTGAAAACTCTGGGAACCTTTGTAGAACCCGATTGGCAGGTACAAAATTCCTTAGAGCACACCTTGTGGGATGGGTAGACCCATGACTCCATGCTCGTGACGTCGAACCTTTGAACCTGGATTGTGTGATTTTGTGTGATTTTGATGTGATCTTGTGTGCTCTTGATTGTGTTTGATGCATAAACCATGCATTCATGCATTCATAAAAGTCCTTCACAAATGGTTTTCAAGGAACTTAGAGAATTTGTTTGTAAACATCACAGGTACCATGGATCAAAAGAGAAGCATCAAGAAGTACACTTTCAGGAATTCAAGTGCGAAAGAGTTGAAAGAGCTAGCAACTTTGGTTCCTAATTTTGACAACTTCAAAAACCGTTATGGGAAATTGATTTCTATCTTGAAGACCAAAGTGGAAAAGGGGATTCTTAAGACTCTTGTGCAGTTTTATGACCCGGTTTATCATTGTTTCACCTTTCCGGATTATCAGCTTATGCCCACTTTGGAGGAGTATTCTTATTGGATTGGTTTGCGAGTTACGAATGATATACCGTTTAGTGGTCTGGAGAAAGAGCCTCAGGTTGATGAGATAGCAGAGCTTCTTCAGTTGAAGATATCAGATGTGAAAGCAAATATGACCAAAAAAGGAGGAATTTGGGGGTTGACTTCTAAGTTCTTGATTGGAAAGGCTTCTATGTTGGCTAGTAAAGGAAGTATGATTGCTTTTGAGACATTTTTGGCCTTGCTCATCTATGGTTTGATACTCTTTCCCAACATTGACAACTTTGTCGATGTTAATGCTATTCGGATCTTCATGATTGGGAATCCCGTGCCTACTTTGCTTGGGGATACTTATCATTCCATTCACCATAGGACTGATAAGAAAGGTGGACTTATCAACTGTTGCACTCCTTTGCTCTATAAGTGGTTTATTTCGCACTTACCTCAGACTAAGAATTTCTTGAGCAATCCTGATGGTCTCTCATGGTCTCAGAAGATCATGCCTCTTACTAATGGTAATATCCATTGGTATAATCCTGCTTATGACATTGGTGAGATTATTGATAGTTATGGAGAATTCGCTAATGTACCTCTTCTTGGTATACAAGGAGGAATTACCTACAATCCCATTCTTGCAAGGCGTCAATTTTGTTACCCCATGAAGGAGCGACCTGCTAGTATTCTTGTGTCAGGAATCTTCTATCTTAATCAGGATGGAGATTCGGATATGAGAAATCGGTTTGTGCGTGCTTGGCACCATATCGATAGGAAGAGACATTTGGGAAAGAAACAATGTGTTTCTCTCAAAGACTATATTGATTGGGTTCAAGCTAGAGCTCACATTTTTCAGATGCCTTATTTACTTGAGGAGCCTTCTCTACTCATTACTCCACCATTGTCTTTCACTATTCCCATCGAGAGTAGTGAAGAGCACCTAGAGCTCGTGGCTAAGTTGAGATCGGAAAGAGATGCTTGGGAGAAGAAGTTTCATGCTTCGGAAATTGAGAATAAAGAGTTGAAGATACATTTGAAAGAAAAAGATGAAATGCTTTATATCTAAGATGGTTGGTTGTTGGAAAAGGATGATCAGATCCGTCGTCAGGAAGAGCTACTTCAACAACATGGTGAAAAGTGAAAGAGACAACAAGAGGATTTATTTTCCTCTGGTAGTCATGAAGATTCAGTTGCATGGAAGGAAGTTGCTGATAAGCTGATGGTCGAGAAGACTCAATTGAAGGCCTTTTATGAAGATGAATTGGAGAAGCTCCGTAGGAAGCTGCAGAGAGGAGTTGGATCTTCGTCAGAAGCGTTCCCTTCTAGTTTTTAGCTTTTCCGTTGTTTTGTAATCTTGGATCTTTGAATCCTTTTGTAAGCTTTTCCATTAATAATGAAAGAATGTTGTTATTTTTGCTAATGTTTACAATTAATGTCTTATAGTTCCTTGAAAACCAATAAAAATCATTTGCATTGCATTTCATGCATCATTCTACATTTTGGTCTTGCTTCGAGAGTATTCCCGAGGTCTTATTCAGTGTTTTTCATACAGAATCAAGCTGTCTCACCGGTATAACACTCGAGCTAACTGCAAGAAGAAGATGGAAGGTCTTGAACAAGAGAATCGTGAGCTACGTGAAGAGGTTGTTACTTTGAGATCTGGTGTGGAACGTCTCACTACTCTAGTTGAGACATTGATGGCTTCTCAGAATCAGAATCAGAATCAGGTTCCTCCTCCCAATACCCAAGCTCAGGGTCAGGCTACTGTGATTTCTGAAATTGCTGCTATAACAATTCCTGCTGTTCCCGTTGGTGCTACTCAGAAACGTATGCCTAATGGATATCCCTGGGGTATGCCTGAAGGTTATCTATCTGTTCCTGAGATGACCCGTCCTTTGACTCCTGTTATGGTTAACACGTCTCCTATTGTTCATACTGGTCCTTTTGTCCCAGAGCCCATTTATGACGCTGCGCCAAGTGAAGGTTTGGGTATCCATGACAGAATGGATGCTTTCCAAGATCAGTTTGAAGAACTGCAGAAAGAGATGAAAGCCTTGTGTGGGAAAGAACTGTTTGGAAAGAATGTGCATGATCTCTGCCTTGTTCCCAATATGAAAGTACCTGCTAAGTTTAAGTTGCCTGAATTCGAGAAGTATAAGGGAAATTCCTGTCCTCAGGCACATTTGGTGATGTATGTAAGGAAGATGTCCACTCACACCGATGATCAACGTCTGTTGATCCATTATCTCCAAGATAGTTTGACTGGAGCTGCTTCAAAGTGGTATATGGGCCTTGATAGCACCCATATTCGCACTTTTAATGACTTAGCTGAGGCGTTTGTGAAACAATATAAGTATAATGTGGACATGGCTCCTGATCGAGATCAACTGCGAGCTATGATGCAGAAAGAGAAGGAATCCTTCAAGGAATATGCTCAGAGATGGTGTGAGGTTGCCGCCCAAGTGATTCCTCCGATGGAAGAGAAAGAGATGACTAAGATTTTCCTGAAAACTCTTGGCCCGTTTTATTATGAGAAAATGATTGCGAGTGCTCCAGTAGACTTCACTGAGATGGTGGGTATGGGTGTTAGACTGGAAGAAGTTGTGCGAGAAGGTCGTCTGGTTCAGAATGACAATCCGTCTGGTGGTGCGAAGAAGTATGGTTCTTCTTTCCATAAGAAGAAGGAATCAGACGCTAATGCTGTTTCTCATGGGAGGAATAGTCGATCCAGAAATCAACCTCAACAAGTGGCATCAGTGACTCCTGTTGTGAATTCAGTGCCTGTAGCTCCTGTTAATCAACAACCAGCGAGGCGGAATCCATATCCTCGAATTAATTTTGATACAATCCCCATGACGTACACTGAACTGTATCCTGCTCTAATTCATAAGAAGTTAGTTCAACCAAGGTCACCACCTCCTGTTCCAGAGAAACTCCCCTGGTGGTATAAGGCTGATGCCACTTGTGCTTTTCATCAGAATGCTCCTGGGCATGACTTAGAGAATTATTGGCCGCTGAAGAATGAAGTTCAGATACTGGTCCGTTCTGGTATGCTTTCCTTCCGTGATATTGGCTCAAATGTGCAGAACAATCCATTGCCGACTCATGAAGCGTCTGCTGTGAATATGGTGTATGGGTGTTCTGGGAAGTATAAGATTTATCGTGTGGAACACATAAGAGGATCATTGGTAGAGATGCATGCCACTCTGTTTGAATACAGTCATTATGAGCATAATCATGCTGCTTGTAGGATTTGTTCAGTCAATCCTCGAGGATGTTACGTTGTGAGAAGAGACTTACAAGAGATGATAGATCAAAGGCTCATTGAGATTCTGAGGGACAGAGATGAAGATGATGTTAATATGATCGAGCCGTGCTTTGAAATTTCGGAATGAGTAGAAATTGGTTATTATGGAAAAGCTGCTGTAGAACCTCTTGTGATATGTCTGCCTGGATTTGTACCTTATAGTTCTGATAAAGTTGTACCCTACAGATACAATGCCACCATGCTGGAAGCTGGAAAAGAAGTCGAGATTAAGCCTCTGTCTTCTGTTGAGAATATAGCAGATGTCAGTAGAGTGACTAGAAGTGGGCGAGTTTTTGCTCAGCCCCAAGCAGTTGTGGATGTCCAGAGGAATCCTACACAAGTGCTTGTGAATGATGCGGCAAAAGTTAATGACGGGTCTTCATCAGGAAAAGAGATGGATGAGATTTTGAAGCTTATCAAGATGAGTGATTATAAGATCGTGGATCAGTTGCATCGCACTCCATATAAGATCTCTATAATGGAATTACTGACGAGTTCTCCTGCTCATAGGGATTCTTTGATGAAGATACTTGATCAAGCCTTTGTGGATCATGATGTGACGTTGGATCGGTTTAATGGGGTTGTAAGTAATATCATTGCATGTAACAATTTGAGCTTCAGTGATGAAGATTTGCCTAAGGAAGGAAGAAATCATAATTTAGCTTTGCACATCTCTGTCAGTTGCAAGGAAGACTCAATGTCTAATGTGTTTATCGATACTGGCTCATCGCTGAATGTCATGCCAAAATCCACTCTTGCTAAGCTGTCTTATGGTGGTACACCAATGAGATTTAGCAATGTGATTGTGAAGGCTTTTGATGGATCAAAGAAATCGGTGGTCGGAGAGGTTGATTTGCCTGTTAGTATCGGACCGTTTGTCTTCAAGATTACTTTTCAAGTGATGGATATCTTTCCTGCATACAGTTGCTTATTGGGACGCCTATGGATCCATGAAGCTGGGGCCGTTACTTCGACTCTTCACCAGAAGTTGAAATTTGTGAAAGATGGAAAGATGGTGGTCGTGAATGGAGAACAAGCTTTGTTGATTAGACATCTCTCTTTATTCCGTGCCATAGAGGCTGATGAAGTGGTCATTGGAACTGCATTCCAAGCCCTGTCTGTTAATGATAAATTCAAAAAGGATGAAGCTTCCATTGCCTCCTTCAAAGATGCTCAGCTGGTGGTTCAGAATGGACATTCAGGAGTATGGGGACAAGTGGTGAGTCTGCAAGAGAACAAGAATAGAGCTGGTTTGGGATTTTCTGCCTCAGGCAAGTCTGTGATGAAGCCTGAGTCTGCTTTTCGTCCTTATCAGGAAATATTCCATAGTGCTGGGTTCCTACATCCAACTCTTCCAGAAGTGGACGCTATCATTGAAGATGAACCAGAGCCAGAAGTGCCAAACTATGTGACCCATGGAAAGATGATCAAGAACTGGATCACCATTGATGTTCCTGATTGTACTCATGCTTCAAAGTAATTTGCTTTTATGTTTTTCAAAATCCTTTCATTCTGCCCAAGATGAAAGTGAAGTGTTTGGGCTTTTTTCTGTTTGTTTTAAACATTAAAATCATCAATAAAAGTCATTTTGTTTTTGCATATATATGCTTTTTACCTTTTTTGCTTTTTCTGAAAAACTGGTAACACAAAAAAACCTTTAAAAAATATGTTTTCATTTGCCATAATCTGCACGATTACATGTTTGCATATATCTTTCCTTTTCCTGAAATAATAATCACTTGTGCAGATTAATCAATAAAACCGTTGAAAGTAATGACCCTGCACCCTCTCCTTACTTCGAGTGTCCTGTGTATGAGGCGGAAGAAGAGAGTGATGAATGTATTCCTGATGAGATTTCCCGATTGCTTGAGCACGAGAAAGATTCCATTCAGCCGTATAAAGAGCCATTAGATGTAATCAACTTGGGTTCTGAAGAGGATAAAAAGGAAGTCAAGATTGGGGCACTGCTTGGTCAAGATGTTAAGAAGTGGATTGTAGAGCTTCTTAAAGAATATGTTGACATTTTTGCGTGGTCCTACCAAGACATGCCTGGGTTGGACACAGATATTGTGGAGCATCGTTTGCCATTGAAACCAGAATGTCCTCATGTCAAGCAAAAGCTAAGAAGAAGTCATCCCGATATGGCGGAGAAGATTAAGAATGAGGTCTTGAAGCAGATTGACGCAAGTTTCCTTGTCACTTCTGTATATCCTCAATGGATTGCCAATATCGTGCATGTGCCAAAGAAAGACATAAAAGTTCGCATGTGTGTTGATTATAGAGATTTGAATAAAGCCAGTCCAAAAGATGATTTTCCTCTACCTCACATTGATATGTTGGTAGATAGTACGACAAAGTTCGAGGTTTTCTCCTTCATGGATGGTTTTTCAGGATACAACCAGATTAAGATGGGACCTGAAGACATGGAAAAGACAACCTTTATTACGCCATAGGGGACATTCTGCTACAAAGTAATGCCTTTTGGGTTGAAGAATGCTGGCGCGACATATCAGAGGGCCATGACCACTCTTTTCCATGATATGATGCACAAAGAAATTGAGGTTTATGTGGATGACATGATTGCCAAGTCTCAGTCAGAGGAGGGGCACATGGAGGATCTTTTAAAATTGTTTCAGCGTTTGAGAAAGTATCGTCTCCGCTTAAATCCAAACAAATGCACTTTTGGTGTCCGTTCCGGAAAATTATTGGATTTCGTTGTTAGTCAGAAAGGAATTGAAGTGGATCCTGATAAATTCAAGGAAATTCAGGAAATGCCGGCACCAAAGACTGAGAAACAAGTGAGAGGTTTCCTCGGACGTTTGAATTATATCTCCAGGTTCATTTCCAATATGACTGCTACCTGTGAGCCAATCTTCAAGCTGTTAAAGAAAAATCAGGGATGTGTGTGGAATGAAGATTGTCAGAAAGCTTTTGACAACATCAAAGAATATCTGCTTGAACCCCCCATTTTGCTCCCTCTAGTCGAGGGAAGACCTCTGATTATGTACCTCACAGTGCTTGAGAATTCAATGGGATGTGTGTTGGGTCAGCATGACGAATCTGGTCGAAAAGAGTATGCAATATACTACCTTAGCAAAAAGTTTACCGAGTGCGAAACAAGATACTCGCTGCTTGAGAAAACTTGTTGTGCTTTGGTGTGGGCTGCTCGCCGACTGAGACAGTATATGTTGAACCACACCACCCTATTGATTTCCAAAATGGATCCAATTAAGTACATATTTGAAAAACCTGCATTAACCGGAAGGATTGCTCGCTGGCAAATGTTGTTATCTGAATATGATATTGAATACCGAGCTCAAAAAGCCGTGAAAGGAAGTGTGTTGGCAGAGTATCTCGCTCACCAACCAATTGATGACCATCAATCTATCAGAATGGACTTCCCGGATGAAGATATAATGTATTTGAGAGCTCAAGATTGGGATGAACTGTTGCCAGAAGAAGGACTAGATCCTAGATCCAAATGGGGTTTAACTTTTGATGGAGCTTCTAATGTTCATGGCCATGGTATTGGTGCCATTATTATCACTCCTCAAGGTTCACATGTTCCTTTCACTGCAAGGATATGTTTTGATTGTACAAATAATATTGCTGAATATGAAGCTTGCATCATGGGACTTGAAGAAGCCATTAATCTAAGGATTAAGATCCTTGATGTTTATGGAGATTCTGCGCTTGTGATTAATCAGATTAAAGGAGAATGGGAAACTCGTCATCCTGGTTTAATCCCTTACAAAGATTACGCCGGAAGGCTATTGACATTCTTCAACAAAGTTGAATTCCACCACATCCCTCGAGATGAGAATCATATGGCTGATGCTTTAGCCACATTGTCGTCCATGTACAAAGTGAATTTCCATAATGAGGAGCCTCGGATTACAATCAGGCGTCTTGATAGACCTGCTCATGTATTTGCAGTTGAGGAATCAGCAGATGAGAAGCCTTGGTACTTCGATATTAAGCATTTTCTTCAGACCCAAGAGTACCCACTTGGGGCATCAAATAAGGATAAGAAAACTTTGAGGAGATTGGCTGGCAGTTTCTTCATCAATGCTGATGTTTTGTATAAAAGAAATTATGACATGGTTTTCCTCAGATGCGTGGATAGACACGAAGCAAACATGTTGATGTGTGAAATTCATGAAGGTTCTTTTGGTACTCATGCCAATGGACATTCGATGGCTAAAAAGATGCTTAGAGCAGGTTACTATTGGCTGAAAATGGAATCTGATTGCTATAAGTTTGTAAAGAAGTGTCACAAGTGTCAAGTGTATGCTGACAAGATTCATGTGCCTCCGACACTTCTCAATGTTATTTCCTCTCCATGGCCTTTCTCTATGTGGGGTATTGATATGATTGGCATGATTGAACCCAAGGCTTCGAATGGACATCGGTTCATCCTAGTAGCAATCGATTATTTTACCAAGTGGGTAGAAGCTGCTTCATATGCTAATGTAACAAGGCAAGTTGTGGTTAGATTTATCAAGAAAAACATCATCTGCCGATATGGTGTACCAAGCAAGATCATTACTGATAATGGTTCAAATTTGAATAACAGCATGATGAGAGAACTGTGTGAAAGCTTCAAGATTGAACATCACAACTCTTCGCCTTATAGGCCAAAGATGAATGGAGCTGTTGAAGCAGCAAATAAGAATATTAAAAAGATTGTGCAAAAGATGGTTGTTACGTACAAGGACTGGCATGAGATGCTCCCATTTTCCTTGCATGGGTACCGTACATCTGTTCGTACTTCAACCGGGGCAACCCCTTTTCTTTGGTTTATGGTATGGAAGCAGTGCTCCCCGTTGAGGTTGAGATTCCATCATTAAGAGTTTTAATGGAAACCAAGTTATCTGAGGCTGAATGGTGTCTGAACAGGTTTGATCAATTGAATTTGATAGAAGAAAAGAGAATGACGACTTTATGCCATGGCCAGTTATACCAGAAAAGAATGAAGAAAGCTTTTGATAAGAAGGTTCGACCTCGTGTATTCAGAGAAGGCGACCTCGTGCTCAAAAGGATCTTGTCTTTCACCTCCGATTCAAGGGGCAAGTGGACTCCTAATTTTGAAGGACCATATGTTGTTAAGAAAGCCTTCTCTGGCGGTGCATTAATTCTTGCAACTATGGATGGAGAAGAGCTCTCACGTCCCGTGAATGCTGATGTAGTCAAGAAATACTTCGCCTAAAAAATTATAAAAGAACAGCTCGCTAAGTTGAAAACCCGAAAGGGCGGCTTAGGCAAAAAAGAATGTCTCGGTGGATTGAAAACCCGAAAGGGCGGTCCACGCAAAAATTAGAGACATAAACAGAATAAAAACATGGTGGGTTGAAAACCCGAAAGGGCGGTCCAGGCAAAAGTTAGGGATTCATGGAAAGTAACTACATCATACAAGACTTGATCATCAGCAGTCATCTGTTTATCATGAGAAGTTCAACACATTTCAACGGAAGCCTTTGCTCAGGAATTCCAAGTTAAGAGAGAGGATGGGGTCATTACATTTCAATGTACCTTTTCCACAACATTATCACTTTCCAAACTTTGTAATCATCCATGGGGTCTTGTCTTTTGCAGGCTACCATTCTATTAATAAAGTTTGAGCCATTACCCGTTATTGGCAATCTTATTTCTTTCATATCTCTCAAAATATCATTTATTGTTGATAGTACTTTTTAAAAACAAAGAGAAAATTGATTTCAACATAATCTTTTTGAAAAATATAAAAGAAGTTTTGTTTTGACTCATGAGTGCATTACAAGGAATGGATATGTTGATGTATTCAGGCGCAAAATGTAACACCCTTCTAAAACCCCCACGGAAAATATAATAAAAATTCAGAGTAAACATGAAATACAAGGATGTCACAACTTCTTTAACATAAAATACTATAGTCATTTGTCATGCCACACGAGGAACCATTTAACATAAATACAATTCATGTTCAACACAGCGGATTATAATTCATAACATTGCATAATCATCATCATTCATGCAAGTTCTCTAATACAATTATAAACAACAAAGACCGACATAATAACTCGTCTCTAAACTAGCGTTCCCCAGTGTTACATTCAGAGCATGACTCGACACGGACTAAGGGCTAGCCTATAAGCTATCTTCACCCAATCAAGACGCCGCTACATCCTTAATCTGAAATCATCAAAGTAAGGGTGAGTTTCATTCGAATTAATAAGCATTATGCAATCATAAGCAATAAAATCTCATAGTAATTATCATCCACTCAATCATACATATAATCAGAATTATTACAACAAGTAAACATCAATCCAACAATATTGGCCATCGGCCCATAACTCATCAATTATACCAATGATCAAGTTATATTAACAACATATTCTTAATACATCAATCATATAAACACACCAAGGCATAACACTGAATTCCATCCAATCATGTTATAACCAATGCATATGATTAAACTGACACTATGCATGTGGTACCATACATGGGATATACCCATCCAACTGATATCCTCATCACTGAGATACAGTTTAACCAGCACCGATTCCACACACAGGGAATCATGCTCACCAAATATCCAGCACCGATTCCACACACTGGGAATCATGCTCACCAAAATATCCAGCACCGATTCCACACACTGGGAATCATGCTCACCAAAATATCCAGCACCGATTCCACACACTGGGAATCATGCCCACCGTTTTGATCCACTTTCATCACCGGGATCCATCACCAAAAGTGTATGCCAATGAATGCAACATATAACATGCTTACAACATCACCAATCCGATGTAACACATCGTCTCATTATCATCACCAAATCATCACCAATAAGCATGTATATATTCTTAGCATTCATACAAACATATCACACATACATTCACCACAGTTCACATGTTAATATTAACAGTATATTAACATTCATAATTCATCAATCATCACCACGTTCATACATCGTTACATCTAACATCATTGCACACAATGTAACCAATTATCAACACAACCCAACAACATAATCACAAAATATGTATTCATTTACGACATGTTATAAACCAACATCACCCAATGAATATCACAATCTCATCACCAATACAGAACATGCATCAATAGTCATATATATAAGCACATATACATATACTATCTTTCAATTCATTAATAATTAAATCGAGTTTAAAAAGTAAAGTTGGCTATTGCCCATTTTATCAATTCATCAGATAAAGCATCTCATTAGCTTCGCAACGCCCAAAACGGCACATAAATCGGATACTCGGATCAAAAGTTATGAGTTTTCAAAGATAAAACATTTTTAGAAAAAGTGCTGCAGGAACGGGGTTGTCCCTACGTGGGAACCGGTTCCTGGCAGCTTCAAAGTCACGTCTCTGATTTTTACTATGGGGAACCGGGTTGTCCCTACATGGGAACCGGTTCCCAGCTACCCAGAACCCATATTTCTCTGTTTTTACAAGGGGGAACCGGTTCGTCCCACATGGGAACCGGTTCCTACGTACCTGCACAGCAAAAATCACCATTTTGACAGCATTTACCATATCCCAATACCCCAATTTCAGGTACATACGAACATACACACAATTATCATTGTTTTTCACACAATTACACATTTCAAACAAGTTATTGACATGTATTAACATCATATATCACAAGTATCAACAAAATCATGCCAATTCATACAAGATTATCAAAACCTAACAAAATTCCCAAACCCGACACGTACGATTGAACTAGACAACAATCCTAATCAATCATACTACCTACAATCACATAAGGAATACTAACTCGAAGAATCCCCCCTTACCTCAGAGTCGGATCTTCGAAGTTCTTCTCCCCCTTTTGCTCTTCTCACTTTCACGTGTTCTCCTTTCTTCAGACTCAGTTCCTGCTTCTCCTTCCTCTTTTCCCCAAATTCCTTATTTTATGAAAAATAAAATAATTATTATAATGGGCTTGCTTAGTCAACACCCCCTCTTCTGCTAATCGCCACTCTAGGCCCAAATGTCAATATTTCACCATTTTCCAAATAATTCCAAATAAAAATACTAAAATTCCAATTATTTAATTTAAATCCAAATTAAATTAATAAACTGAAATTATGGGGTGTTACAACTCTCCCCCACTAAAAGAGTTTTCGTCCTCGAAAACATACTTCAAGTAAAGTCCCAGATAAGAGTACTTCATTTGACTCTCCCATTCTCCGTTAACACCTTCTTAGTCGAGTCTCAGAATTCATCTGACATAACCAACATAAGCATATCTCATGCATTCAATCTCAGCTCTTACGTTGCTTTTGACCATCCCTAGATGTACCACTCGCTATAATTCCAACGGCTAACAACAATGAAACTTCGAGGTACGATCCATACAATACACTCAACAACTGAATAATACAATTACATAATCCATGGTATGATCGCAACTGATCAACACTGTAGTAATGGATTCCATTTACTCATGTACCAACCTTAGGCACACTCTTGCAATTGAGCGATAAAGTAATACTTACACTTACTCAGAGCAAATTCCCGAGTTACTTCATCTATTAAAAACATTCCCACTACCGGAACAAGCACACATCAGTAGTTATAATTACATAGCTCATCATCCTCAATATACCATTGCTTACAAGATAGCTCAACAGAGTCCCACTCTTCACTAAGAATGAAATCCACTTCGTCCTTCGTAGAGTATAATCCTTCATTTCAATTAGAAATCCACACAATACCTTACAACATCACAAGATTATTATAGCATCATGTAGCATCAACTCTTCGTCTTAACTTCTCCGAATACATACTCGTTAACTACATTCAACCATAATAGGATATCCATCATCTCGGCAATTATTCAAAAGGGTTCTAATCCTTTGGCACGACATCCTTACGTCCACGAGATTCTAAACCCAACATATAGATAAACACATATTCTCCATGTAGAACCCCGACATATTAATTCTCACTACTCATGAGTAGCACTCATAACACCACTTTACATCATACTTTCGCTGTACGACTACGACTACTCGTCTTAAGTCACCGTCCAATACTTTGCACTCCTTCATATTCACTTCCTCATAAGTTCCCACAATATGGTGAGTGGTTATTCTCACCTCTCAACCTTCACCACATCTTATACCATTAAGGTAACAAGCAATCTCATACTATCTATATGACTCCGCCTACTATCAACAAGAGATTAAGGGTGATCAAGTCCTCAATTTGTCAATAGATAGCCGACAATCATATTTAAGCATAAACCGTTGTTACTACATAATAGCGTCTTTTCCGAGTTTGCACCCAAACTCATTAACATTGCCATAGTCTAATAATTCTCTATGGTGTCCTTCTTCTAGAATATTCTTTCTCAACCCGGTAACACGCGGAACACAACAGCGACCACCAACCTCATTATACCATCCTCGTCAATTCTGAGTCCGTCATCTTTACCTTGGTAATCCAAAGTCGACTTATCGATCAACTCAGCATCAGCTTTCTGACTTTCTCTATTCCCGTCAGGAATACCATTAGTCAGTTTCAGTATACCCAATCTAACATTATTAGGAGCACTTTCACATACCAAACTTAATTCTCTGAATTGTTCATTTTAATCCAACTCTTTCTCCATCAGCATCGATCTTTTTAGAGGTTCCCTACTCAGTGCATTGACACAACATCTTCCTCACCAAGATAATAATCCAAGCAAAATCTAACCATGTCTATTGCTTCACATTAAGTCCTTGCTGATCAAAGGGGTACTCCAGACTCTTATGATCACTAAACACTTCGAACCTCGAACCATACAAATAACGTCACCGCAACTTCAAACAAACCATGGCTGCCAATTCTAAATCATGAGTCAGATAATTCCTTTCCGGCGCTTTCAATCATCCCGACGCATAAGTTACTACTTACTGATTTTACATCAATACACCATCCTAACCCATCAACGACGCATCACAATATACCACAAATGGTTCCAAAGTCTATTTCACTTTTTCTACTGATTCCTTCATCACTTAAATCCATCAATATTTAAATCATCTTTATCCGCTTATTTATTAAGGACATATTCTACTCGACTTCGTTCCGAACAATCGCGGTAATAAGCATTCCTATTTCAACACTGGTCTAGGCTTCTTTATCCAACATCATAATATCTCCTCGTAGGACCACTCTATGGTATTTATAACTCTTCCATAAGGTATAACATAATCTCTCCTCTTCGTGGATTCAAACGGTACATTAATCTGACACTCAGAGCTCAAGACATGAATGTTTCCAATCGTTATCCAAGATACAATACCGACACCATGCAACAAAACCCTATACGACATCTCCAAAACTTCTCAATTAGCACATTTAATCTCTAAGATTGCTTCTCAACAAGCCTCCTCATTATTCTTTCAATCCGTTCAACTCTGACGCCGTAGTCTCGTGCGGTACCAACGAACAAGTCTAGTTCTAAGGACATGTGTAACCGTAACTTCACCTCTTTCCAACAACACCCGGTCACAATTAAATATGTTACAGCTGCTGCAACCATTTTTATAACAAACTCCATCTCTTTAGCTTTCCGACGCTTCAAACGGAACTCAAATCGGATGTCCAGAACTCCAGTTATGAATTTTCGAAGTTTCATAACGATTCAGCAATCTTCCTGCGATTTGCTTATGAAAATTTCACTCCAAAACTCATTCTTTTCAAATTAATCTCATTATTAACATCATCTTATCACATATCTTCGCTTCCAAACTTCTTATAACTTAAACAACACATTTCATCGCTGAAGTTCGATTTCTGCAACATCCGGAAACCAAATTCATGTACGCCATCATCAACCTTTCTTATCCTTGAGATCGTACTCGTCTCTTCACATTACTCGCTCTTTAAAGAGTTTTCAACAACATCGATAACCTCTACCATCATCTCAATTACTTACTAGTAATCCTACGACAAGGTCTACGACAATACTTCCTTTAATCACTGCTTCAACAGCGACCTTTCACATAAGGCTACTCACACAACAACATCACAGTCCGTCAGTAGCACTTGAAGCATCACAACTTCGAAATTTCATTTCTCAGAAATAACCATCATCTACTCCGAGACACTCCGACTGAATAACAACCACAGTTTTCAGCCCATGTCACCTTCACTCCAGAAAACAATAACTCCATCCTCTTGTACTGCTGCCATACGCATCACTTTAACATTTTGTATCTGAGACATATCCGAGAAGCATGACTTCTCCCCCACTAGTCTCAATCCCACTTCTATAGGCAAACAGTTAGGACACACTGAGTACCGACAGTGTTTCTCACACATGTCGCGTACCGACAGGATTTAACAATAAGACTCTGGTCACAAGGACCGACTATGCTCTGATACCACTATTGTAACACCCTTCTAAAACCCCCACGGAAAATATAATAAAAATTCAGAGTAAACATGAAATACAAGGATGTCACAACTTCTTTAACATAAAATACTATAGTCATTTGTCATGCCACACGAGGAACCATTTAACATAAATACAATTCATGTTCAACACAGCGGATTATAATTCATAACATTGCATAATCATCATCATTCATGCAAGTTCTCTAATACAATTATAAACAACAAAGACCGACATAATAACTCGTCTCTAAACTAGCGTTCCCCAGTGTTACATTCAGAGCATGACTCGACACGGACTAAGGGCTAGCCTATAAGCTATCTTCACCCAATCAAGACGCCGCTACATCCTTAATCTGAAATCATCAAAGTAAGGGTGAGTTTCATTCGAATTAATAAGCATTATGCAATCATAAGCAATAAAATCTCATAGTAATTATCATCCACTCAATCATACATATAATCAGAATTATTACAACAAGTAAACATCAATCCAACAATATTGGCCATCGGCCCATAACTCATCAATTATACCAATGATCAAGTTATATTAACAACATATTCTTAATACATCAATCATATAAACACACCAAGGCATAACACTGAATTCCATCCAATCATGTTATAACCAATGCATATGATTAAACTGACACTATGCATGTGGTACCATACATGGGATATACCCATCCAACTGATATCCTCATCACTGAGATACAGTTTAACCAGCACCGATTCCACACACAGGGAATCATGCTCACCAAATATCCAGCACCGATTCCACACACTGGGAATCATGCTCACCAAAATATCCAGCACCGATTCCACACACTGGGAATCATGCTCACCAAAATATCCAGCACCGATTCCACACACTGGGAATCATGCCCACCGTTTTGATCCACTTTCATCACCGGGATCCATCACCAAAAGTGTATGCCAATGAATGCAACATATAACATGCTTACAACATCACCAATCCGATGTAACACATCGTCTCATTATCATCACCAAATCATCACCAATAAGCATGTATATATTCTTAGCATTCATACAAACATATCACACATACATTCACCACAGTTCACATGTTAATATTAACAGTATATTAACATTCATAATTCATCAATCATCACCACGTTCATACATCGTTACATCTAACATCATTGCACACAATGTAACCAATTATCAACACAACCCAACAACATAATCACAAAATATGTATTCATTTACGACATGTTATAAACCAACATCACCCAATGAATATCACAATCTCATCACCAATACAGAACATGCATCAATAGTCATATATATAAGCACATATACATATACTATCTTTCAATTCATTAATAATTAAATCGAGTTTAAAAAGTAAAGTTGGCTATTGCCCATTTTATCAATTCATCAGATAAAGCATCTCATTAGCTTCGCAACGCCCAAAACGGCACATAAATCGGATACTCGGATCAAAAGTTATGAGTTTTCAAAGATAAAACATTTTTAGAAAAAGTGCTGCAGGAACGGGGTTGTCCCTACGTGGGAACCGGTTCCTGGCAGCTTCAAAGTCACGTCTCTGATTTTTACTATGGGGAACCGGGTTGTCCCTACATGGGAACCGGTTCCCAGCTACCCAGAACCCATATTTCTCTGTTTTTACAAGGGGGAACCGGTTCGTCCCACATGGGAACCGGTTCCTACGTACCTGCACAGCAAAAATCACCATTTTGACAGCATTTACCATATCCCAATACCCCAATTTCAGGTACATACGAACATACACACAATTATCATTGTTTTTCACACAATTACACATTTCAAACAAGTTATTGACATGTATTAACATCATATATCACAAGTATCAACAAAATCATGCCAATTCATACAAGATTATCAAAACCTAACAAAATTCCCAAACCCGACACGTACGATTGAACTAGACAACAATCCTAATCAATCATACTACCTACAATCACATAAGGAATACTAACCCGAAGAATCCCCCCTTACCTCAGAGTCGGATCTTCGAAGTTCTTCTCCCCCTTTTGCTCTTCTCACTTTCACGTGTTCTCCTTTCTTCAGACTCAGTTCCTGCTTCTCCTTCCTCTTTTCCCCAAATTCCTTATTTTATGAAAAATAAAATAATTATTATAATGGGCTTGCTTAGTCAACACCCCCTCTTCTGCTAATCGCCACTCTAGGCCCAAATGTCAATATTTCACCATTTTCCAAATAATTCCAAATAAAAATACTAAAATTCCAATTATTTAATTTAAATCCAAATTAAATTAATAAACTGAAATTATGGGGTGTTACACAAAAGAGTAAGAATGTATTCCAGTTGGTGTACCTTTGGCTTGGTTCAAATGTGATGTAGAACTCAGCTATTTTGTTCTCTCAGCTCCAATGTTTCCTCAGTGTTGGGTAGCATTTATTCTGAAGCCGTCAAAAGTTTGTTGTAGCAATTTTCGATCCTGTTTGTGGACGATACCTCGAGTGCTCAGCTCGAGACATGCTTGATTATGTTATTATGTACTCTATCTCTTGAGTCAATCCTTGTGCTAATTTTTGGCAGCATATGCATCATTAACATGCATCAAAAACAGTCATGCATTCATATTTGCTATCATGAAGTTTACTGTCATTCAGATTTCTCTTTCATTTAGAGTGTCTTTAGGCAGAAAATACTCACTTTCCTTGAGATCACCACTGAATTTGTTTCTATGTGGATAATATGTTTCCGTTATTCTGTTCAGATGCTTACGAACAGAAATCTAGTGAGTTATTCCCTCACTTGATTTGGTCTTATTTGGCAGTTTCTTTCCATTTGGCCATAGATTGAATTTTGGTCGCTGGATGATGAATGTTGAGATTGTGCATTTATGTTTGCACCCTCAACCTTTGCTAAGAAAAGCAAAATATTATTGATTGCTCTCCACCGTCAGTGGTACGTCGGTGCATCTCTCCTCACCTTCAGTGGAACGTTGGTATATCTTGTTATATGTTATCGTCAATGGTACGGCGGTACATCTCTTTTCTACCTCCAGTGGAACGTTGGTATCTCACCTTCAGTGGAACGTTGGTGTATCTTGTTATATCTTCATCGTTAGTGGTACGTCGATGTATTTCTCTTTTCTACCTCCAGTGGAACATTGGTAGTTCACCTTCAATGGAACGTTGGTGTATCTTGTTATATCTTCATCGTCAGTGGTACGTCGATGTATTTCTCTTTAATACCTTTAGTGGAACGTTGGTATATGTTATCGTCAATGGTACGGCGGTACATCTCTTTTCTACCTCCAGTGGAACGTTGGTGGCTCACCTTCAATGGAACGTTGGTGTATCTTGTTATATCTTCATCGTCAGTGGTACGTCGATGTATTTCTCTTTAATACCTTCAGTGGGACGTTGGTATATGTTATCGTCAATGATACGGCAGTACATCTCTTTTCTACCTCCAGTGGAACGTTGGTAGCTCACCTTCAGTGGAACGTTGGTGTATCTTGTTATATCTTCATCGTCAGTGGTACGTCGATGTATTTCTATTTTCTACCTTCAATGGAACGTTGGTATATGTTATCGTCAGTGGTACGACGGTACGTCTCTCTTCACCTTCAGTGGAACGTTGGTGTATATTGTTATATTTTTATCGTCAGTGGTACGTCGATGCATTTCTATTCATATCATCAGTGGAGCGATGGTGTGTTCTCTGTTAATGAAAGATGGGTATTCTGATTCTCCAGTGAAAGGTGATATATCTTCTCATCCCCAGGGAAAGAGGATGTATATTTTCTCATCCCCAGTGAAAGAGGATGCCCCCCTTTTTTTTCTCATCCCAGTGAAAGGTGATGCTTTAACCTCTCTGGTGCGAAATGTTTTCCCCAGTGAAGTTCCTTTTCCCAGTAAAATTTCTCCAACAAAGTCTTGTTTCCCCAGTGGAGTTCTTCCCACAAGACATTTGCTTTCCCCAGTGGAGTCCTTTTTCTTCCCAGTGGTGTTTTATTTTATCATCATATGCATTCATTAAACATTGCATTGCATCTTAGGTTCAAAAATTGTTTGTTTTATATATTTAAGTCTCTTCAATCTCGTCAAAACGAAGATTTGCAATCATCGTATCTCCGGATCGAAGAAACTTAAATAGGGGCATCTGTCATACCCTAATTTTTGACCCTAAGATCATACATCATTTGCATTTTAATCACTAATCAAGAGCACCATTGTGAAGCTCTATATTTGGTACTGTGATTATCTCTGAGGGGAGTTATTGAGCATTTCTAGTTTTTATTTGTTTAATACTAACCAAAATTCAAAAATATGCATTCTTGTCTCTTTTGTTTATATTTTACAGGTAAAAGATCGGACAAAAATCAAAACAGTGCAAGAAGAAAATTTTTGAAAATTTGAAGGTGGAAATCGATTTACCCATATGGGAAATCGATTTCCTGTGCGCAAAATTCAAAAAAATAAGGAGGGTAGCATGACATCATTTTGGCACCTATTTTCTTTGATCATTTTTTCCATTTTACCAATTTTCCACCTCACCAAAATTAATTCCTATGAATAAACCCATTTTAGTCTCATTTTACCATTTAAACACCAATTAAGCACAAATTAATTACCAAATTCAAAATGACCAAATTGCCACTACTCTTGCTCCCATCCTATAAATAGAGGTCTCTACTCTCTCATTTCTCAAGCTTGGAAAGCCAACAAACCCCTTGCAATTTCTCTTCTCATCCCTACCAAATTCACCAAAGCTCTCTTTTCTTTCATAAAGTTTGTGAGTCACATCTTGAACCTCACAAACTTTGAGCAAAACCACCATCCATTTCACTCTTTTTTCTTCAATTGTTGAGAGATCAAGATTTGTGTTGGTGGTTCTTGAAGTAGATCTAAACTTTGTTCAAGATTTGGTAATTTTCTTCATCTTTTTTCATCTATCATAATGTGATTCTTTTGTGCTTGTGTTTGATGCATCATTGATGCTATATTGGTTCTATTTGATGGTGAATTGATGGAAAACTCGTTCTCTAATTGATATGTGATCATAAGGTGTTTGAATGTTTGCCTAAATCAAGTTTTATGGTTTATAATGCTGTTTTTTTGAAAATTGTGCGCAGGAGATCGATTTCCTACAGAGGGAAATCGATTTCCACTCTGTTTTTGGCGCCAGATTTGAAGTCTGCAGGTAGGAAATCAATTTCCTACAGAGGTAAATCGATTTCCAGTGAGGCAGAATGCTTGTTTTTGCTATTTTTGACTTGTTTTTGGTTCTAACTCTTCTTTTACTCCATTCTTTTGATATTTTCTTTGAATCACAAATTAGAGGCCTAATTTCTCTCTAATTTCAATGGACTTAGGGCGTCGATAGGATGAGAATCCAAATCCGCAAAATTAAGTGATTGAAATTATGGATGAAAGGAGCTTTTAATGTGATTCCATCTTTTATTTCTTTTTCTTTTGATCGATGAAAGTCTTAATACCTTGAGAATTCATATGGATTATTGGTAAAGACTAGATCGCTCCTCATTTTTCTTTTCGTGCGGTATTGCTTTCGGAGAGTGATCTACATATCGCTTCTCTCGCATGCATTAGCACATAAAATTTTGACCGGCCTCGTTGTAGGGTGATTTCTACATAAATCACTTGGCGATCTGCTTAACATAGCGCAATATTTCGTGTCCCGAATCATAAAAAGATCAAATATGGAAGAGAATTGTATGCGGTTGATTTAAGACTTATGGAGATTTATCGTGTAGTCGCTATGATTTTATCAAGCTTCTGATAAATGTCCATTGAATTTAAATCCGAGAACATCCTTCACTCACCATCGATCTTTCTTACTAACATTGATAACATACTTGACAAGTTTCAAGATGGTTATCTTTAACATCTAACAATTGACTTTAATTTCCGCATTTTATTATATTGCTCTTTGTATTTTGCTTTATGCTTTATCATTTCATCATATTTACATTCCGCTATTTTCTCTTTGTCCATTTCGACACTATGTTTATGTTTCCGCTATTTTCTTTTTCTCCACTTGGACCATACTTTACTTTTATGCTAAAACACTAATAATCAACAAAAAATCTAAAAAACACATAAGGCTCTCTTTCGGACTATTGGTTACTATCCCGAGCATTTTGGAGATTCGGACTTATGGACTTAGTGCCTCTGGACCTTTATTCTGTTATTACTCTGTGATTGTTCTGTCTGTCTGGCATTGGATTGTTGTCTGTTTGTGTATGCAGGTATTTCCTAGAAAGTCCTTGATGGTTAATCCCAAGGCATTGAGATAAGGAGTTTACCTGAAAACAGCCGTTACTCTGTCCGATTTTCGTCAGAATTTTAATGTGCCTAATGCAAAGTGGTGCTAAGATAATAAGTTCATCTGGATCTCCAAGTGATAATGAGTTGGTTTAGTATTGATGTTCCAAAGGATGGGAAATCTACCTTGACCCATAATGTCAAGTGTTGGCTTCTTATTTCGGTTAGACCGTTCTTTTCCTTAGCTTTTATTTTACGCAATAGGATAGCCTCTTCATCTCCTCCCCTTCTTTAATTTTCAAAATCTTCTCCCTTTTTACAAAACCTTCTTATGTTTGCAATCTTTTCAAAACCTTTCCTTTTAAAATATCTTTTGCCCTTAGTGGCCTTTTTCTCAAAAAGTTTAGACACGACTAATTGTTGAAACGAGTGGCGATACCCCACGATTTTGAAATTGATTGATATGATGAGATCTTTTCCGTGTGAGAGAGCTAGTGGCATACTCGTTGATTTCTATCCGAATCGGAGCCCTTCTTTCATTTGCTATGCAAAGAACTCGTTTGTTCTCATGCTCAAGATCAATGGCTGAGTATTTCTCTCCGACGATGATAAAGTGTTTATTCGTTTTTTTTTAAAATGCTTTCCCTTTTAAGCGGAACTACATTAGCTCTGACTTCTCCATTGCACCGAGGAGGTATGTAGGCACGAGGCTTAACGTCTTGCCGAGCTTATTTTAAAAATAAAATAACTCTTTTTTAGCACACACGACACAGATTTTCAAAAAGGTTCCTGTGGAATACCACATATATGAGGGGTGCTTAAAACCTTTCCCTCATATAATCAACACCCGTACCTGAGATCTCTTTTTGTTTTAAAAAAACTTTGGGTTTTACGTTATTTTCCCTTTTCCTTTGGAAACAATAAAGCGCGGTGGCGATTTCAAACGAAATATTGAGTCGAGTCAATTTCATGGCTTCGATCTAAGATTTTCCTCGCTACACAGGTGTATTGTGATTGTGCTCGATGCACACATTGACGCGTGAATTATTTTCACGTCGTCCATCCTCGGTTCTTATGCGGTTAATCGGTGTGCTGACCATTTTCTATTGCCTTTGCTAGTTCGCTTGCGGGATCTCTGGTTTTTGAAGGATAGAAAAACACTTAGAAAGGGGGGGGATTGAATAAGTGTGACTTTAAATCTTGGACGATAAAAATAAATTGCACAATTATTTTTATCCTGGTTCGCTGTTAACGAAGCTACTCCAGTCCACCCCCGCAGAGATGATTTACCTCAACTGAGGATTTAATCCACTAATCGCACGGATTACAATGGTTTTCCACTTAGTCCGCAACTAAGTCTTCCAGAGTCTTCTGATCACAACTTGATCACTCCAGGAACAACTGCTTAGATACCCTCTAAGACTTTTCTAGAGTCTACTGATCAACACGATCACTCTAGGCTTAGTTCACTCCTAAGACTTCCTCTAGAGTATTCTGATCAACCTGATCACTCTAGTTACAAACTGCTCAGCCAACTGCCAAGACTTCCTAGAGTATACTGATCACACGATCACTCTAGTTCCTTACAACTTAATGTAATCTATTCAAGAGTTTACAAATGCTTCTTAAAAGCGATAATCACAACTGTGATATTTCTCTTACAGTTTAAGCTTAATCTCACTAAGATATTACAACAGCAATGTAGTGAGCTTTGATGAACATGAAGATTCTGAGTTTAGATTTGAACAGAGTTTCAGCAAGTGAATTTGAATTGTATTGGTGCGAAATCGTTAACCTTGCTTCTCATCAGAACTTCATATTTATAGGCGTTGAGAAGATGACCGTTGGGTGCATTTAATGCTTTGCGTGTTCCGTACAGCATTGCATTTAATGTTATACGCTTTTGTCAACTACCTCGAGCCTTGTTCACGCTGTGTCTACTGACGTTGCCTTTAGTAGCTTTAACGTTCCTTTTGTCAGTCAGCGTAGTCTGCCACGTGTACTTCCTTCTGATCTGATGTTTGTGAATACGACGTTTGAATATCATCAGAGTCAAACAGCTTGGTGCATAGCATCTTCTGATCTTCTGATCTTGAAGTGCTTCTGTTGCGTGATACCATCTTCTGATCTTCAGTGCTTCTGATCTCATGTTCTTCTGATGCTTCCATAGACCCATGTTCTGATTCTGCTTCGACCATCTTCTGATGTCTTGCCAGACCATGTTCTGATGTTGCATGCTGAACCATTTGAGACACATCTTCTGAGCGCTGAATTATGCGTACTCTTTATATATTTCCTGAAAGGGAAATTGCATTGGATTAGAGTACCATATTATCTTAAGCAAAATTCATATTATTGTTATCATCAAAACTAAGATAATTGATAAGAACAAATCTTGTTCTAACAATCTCCCCCTTTTTGATGATGACAAAAACATATATAAATGATATGAATTTGCGATCAGAAAGAGTAGACGGCAAAAGACAAATTACACAGCTATAGCATAAGCATATGAATATGTCTCCCCCTGAGATTAACAATCTCCCCCTGAGATAAATAATCTCCCCCTGAAATAAATACTCGAAGAACTTTAATAAAAGACTTCCCTGATTATTTCGGTAGAGACGATCATATAAGCTTCTGCCTTCAGAGAATTCATAGCTTCTGACTTCTGCTTCCATTGGACAGCTTCAGAACTTGAATTTCTTTAGATCCTTAGAACACTCACAGCTTCTGATTCCTGCTTCCATCGTGGACAGCTTCAGAACTTGAATTTCTTTGATCTTCAGAACATTCACAGCTTCTGACTTCTGCTTCCATTCAGGACAGCTTCAGAACTTGAGTTTTCTGGATCTTCTAGAACATTCACATCTTCTGATTTCTGCTTCCCTCGGATAGCTTCAGAACTTTGAATGTCTACCAACATCACTTCATGCTAGATTTGTATCAGAACATTGTTGAATGTACCAGAGCATCATCAGAGCATCTCTACATCCTGAAATGTTACAGAACAAAAACTAAACGACAAAAGTCAGCATGAACGAGTTAGAACATAAAATGTATGTTTGATCACATTATATGTATCAGAGCCATATAGGCTGAAATAATGTATCAGAGCAAATAATGTATCAGAGCCATAACATTATATGTATCAGAGCAAATAGAATTTTGTCAGAACAGGATAGACAAAGATATTCAAATTCTATTATCAGTGCTTCTGATCTATGAAGCTTGACAGCACTCAGCTTGCTTCAGTTTCCAAGAGCTTATTCCTTTTACAGAATAACGCTGCTTATGGTTTTGCTTCTGGTGTTTGCTTCTGAAGATTCACTTCACTTCTTTGTACCTGCAAAACACTTAAACCATATAGAACTTGCAGTTCTTGTTAGTGAATGTGTGGGAGCCTTTACCCAGCAACTGATAGATTTAATCAAATCATTTATCATTTATCTTTCTCCCCCTTTTTGTCATATCATCAAAAAATAGAAAAGATTCAGATGAATAAAACAGAACACATGGAGGAAGAAGATGATGTCATTAAGGTTCAAACAAAAGGTACAAAAGTACAGGATGAAAAAATAATCAGATGCACAGAAACAAAACAGATGCAAAAGAAAAGAAAGAAACAACATAGACTCAAACTAAGATGGCCCTAGTCTTGACAAGATCTTGGCCAGCATCTGTTTAACATCGTTGTTGTGTCCTTCTTGCCTCTCAATGAAAGCATCATACTTCTTATTGAGTGAGCTTTGCTCATCCTGTCTCCTCTGAATTTCTTCTAGAGTCCTTGCGAGACGAGAAGGTTCATCAAGAGAAGTTTCACCGCTTTCAACCACAGGAATGACATGATGATCTGCAGCTTCCATAGAAGTATCATTTGCTGGGATATCCTCAACAGGGTCTGATTTAGCAACATGATCTTCAGCATCTGCTTCTTGCATAGAAGCATCTCCATACTCTGCAGCAGGAATTTCAGAGTCTCCATTCTCTAGAGCCTGAAGAATGGCAGCTAAATTCCTGGGAGCAGAAGGACCTTCAACTACTGGTGGATCAACAACTTCTGGAATGACCAAGCTAGGGTCTTTCTTAGAAGGGTTTTCCCTCAGAAAGTCAAAGAGAGTCTTGAAGTCTCCTAGCAGAACAGGATACTCAGGAATCCAGAGAACCATGTCCCTGCATGGGTTTGCTTCCATTGCAGCAGCCAGTCTCAAAACTTCCAATTCATCCACAAAGGGCTTCTCTTCCAAAAGATATCTTCCTTTGAGGCGAGCAAACCAGAAGTCTTCATAATTCCTCAGAATTCCACGAGGCCTTGGAGCAGCAGCTACACAGGCTTCTTGAAGTTCTAAAAACAGAGCATCTGATTTTCTGCGAAAGATCCTCCAGAAGTTCCGCATAGCAACATCATTCAATCCAGAACTTTCAGCAATTCTGAGAGTATCAAAGGTACTTCTGAGATTCTTCTTTATGTTTTCAAAAACTACACCAATAGGATATACAGGGCGGGATTTTATTTGGGTTTTTGAAAAGGCAGGGTTGGAGGTGAAGTATGGAAGAGGTTCTCTATCCAACCTATAAGAAGATTCTGCTTCAGTATCAGAATCTAACACTACCACTTCAGCTTCAGGACGAGGCTTGGGAGTGTAGTTGCAATCACGGAGCAGCTGCTCATGTGATGCAGAGGTTGGAAAAGGAGAATCACAAGGATTGTTTTGAGAGGTGGAGGGAGTATGTTCAAGAGTGGTATTGGGAGAAGGTTGAGATGGAAAGAGAGTTTGAAGGGGTTGTATGTTCAGAACAAGATTGTCAACAGCTTGGTCAGAGACAAGATTAGTGGAGGGTGAAGGAGACGGAATGGATTGAGGAGATGGTGGAGTTTTTGTGAAGGGAAATGGTGAGGGAGGAAGAGAATTGGATTTGTTTGCATGTGAAGAAGGAATGGTTATAGGGGAAGATGGTGGTGTAAGAATATGGACAACAACGGGTGATTCTGATGAGGCTTTTTCTGGTTCAGGGGTAGGTACAACCTCTATTGGTGTGACTTCTGAACGAACAACAGGAACAGAATTAGGTTCAGAAATGCATATGCCTTTGGAACCTTTCAGAAGCGCTTTGGTCACATCCTCCATTTTCTTCAGCTTTTTACTCTTCGGCTCTTCAATAATCTTTGCTTTGCCTCTAGAGATTTCTTTCCTTCTGACATAAGCCTGAACTTCTTGTTGGTTTTCAGCTTCTTGAGGGATATTGTCTTCATCAGAGCTTTGAATAATCATCTTCCTCTTCTTGGTTATCTTCTTTTCAACAGCTTCAACCATCTCATCATTTTTGTTTGACTTCTTCTTCTTCTTCTTCTCTTTCTCAAAGTCATCAGATACGGCCTTAACAACATTAGCAATCACCTTTTTAGAAACCTCTTGTTTCTTAGAGACAGCAGAAGGATAATCATGCTTTCTTTTAGTCCTTTCTTCCCTCTTGCGATTTACTTTGAAAGGGGCACCTTTGTCTTGATCTTTAAAACTCTTATTCTCTTCAAGAGATTTCAGATAGACAGTTTTGACTTCAGGTACCTCACTATTGAAGAAGGTTTTAAAGTCAGCCAGAACTGGTTCTCTTATGGTTCTTGTTCCAGCTAGAGGTTCAGGAACTTTGAGAAAAGTGTCAATGATTTTCATCTTCTTTAAAGAGAAGGCATTCAGACAAGCTCCAGTGGTGACAGCAAGATCTTTGATGATACCTTCAGACTCCAGACTTTCAACAATCTTGGAATGTACCAGAAGGTTTGTAATAATCCTACCAAAAGGAATGGTTGTTCCAGCATTTTCCTTTCTGAAAGCATTCCTGGAATCCTTTACTGCTTTCCACATATGGTTGAAGATAATGTAAATCGCATCAACCTTCTTCTGAGTGGCAATGCAGTAAAGAATATACCTTTGATCATTACTGATGAAATCCGAGGCATGAGTTGATTTCCTATGGTAGAAACACCCGAGAAGGATCTTTGTCCAGATTCTGTAGATATCTCTCAAATTCTTAACATGCGTAGTTTTCTTGACATTTGTGTAGAGAGTGGATAGAATATCTTCCACATCTTCTCTTTGATCAGACTCAAAAACCCCTTCAAGATTTTTCAGATCAAACATCACTCTTAGGATGTTTTCAGTAACAACAACAGACTTTCCATGGACGAAGGAGAGTATAGCTTTTGGTGCAACCACAGCATGTACCCAGAACTCTTTGACAAGATCCGGATAAACAGGGCCAACGAACTCAGCAAACAGCGAGGTCCATCCTTGAAAGATGATGTCTTCTTTAAGATGAAATTGATGTTCTTCAAGGTTATCAAAGTCGACCATGAGTTCACACAAAACTTCCAATTTATCTTTGGGGATGGAGCATGCAACAACAGGGGTGAGTTCCTGGTGTGTTTCATCGTGCATATGAAGAAGAGTAGATGAACCAGCAAAATGAGATGAAGAAGCAGCCATTGATGCAGAATGAACGAAAACGAGCAAGAGAAGCGAACTGGGTTTTCGATTAGGGTTTTTAGAAAACGGCTAAAAACTTTTCAAACGAGAGAATGCAAGGAAAGAAGGAGAGACAAAGGAGCGAAAAAGATGTATGATATGATTTGAAAAGCATATATAGAGACGGATTTGAAAAGAAAAATAAGAAATATAAATTGAACAGTTCCAGAATCAAAGGAAATCAATTTTATTAAATGATGAGTGACGTGAGGAGAGAGAACGTGGTAAATGAAATAATTTAAAACAGTTACCTAGGTCGGTGTCCTTTCAACTGCACGCTTTGTACAAACCGTACAGACACGTGTTCATCATCAGATAATAGATGACAGCTGTAAATATCAGAGAGATTTTACGCCTTCAAATTTTGATTACTACTTCTGAATTGATCTAATTTCTCTTCTGGAAATACTCCTTCTGAAGTGTGCTGATATAAGTCTGAATGATCTTCTGATCCATTACTTCTGATGTACACAGCTTCTGGAGGTTTACTTCTTTGTTCTGCAGCTTCTGATAAGACAAAACTGTATCTGCAGAAATTCTTAAGCACTTTGTTTCATCAGAAACAAGTTCATCATCAAAACAGATGTTTATGATTTGACCACAATCAATGTTTCAATGATGTATATTCTGTAGCATTTAGAGCATTCAGAATAATCAAGAAAGAAACATCAAAGCCTTAGAGGCAAACATCATAGATGGTTCCAAGACTAATAAGCTTCTTTTCTGAAATCCTACAAACATAGTTTCTTCAACAGATTTAAGAACCAGAACTTGGAAGACAATCTTTCTTCCCTTCAAGTGTTGAGAGCAACTTGAGTCCAGGTGTCATGTCATGTTGAATGTTGTCTTCTTTGTTATCAAGAGAATCTGCAAAAGAAATAATCTTTTTCTTTGGTACCCACATCTTCTTGGGTCCTTTCTTGTTAGATTTTCTCAAGTTCTGATTGAACTTGGGTTTGACATTATAAGCAATAAGAGGAACAGCATGATAATTCTTAGTATGAGTTTCATGATATTTCCTAGATTGTGTCACATGCTTCTTGGTGTGTGTTATGTGAAAACTTTGTGCATGTGAAGTGTGCCTAATATCATGAGAGTGGCCATACTTGAACTGATCATACAATGGCTTGTATGTGAGTTTCATTTCCTCAACGGGTTCAAGTTTGTATGGGGTTTCACCCTCATAACCAATGCCATCTCTTTTGTTTCCAGATACGGCATATATCATAGAAGCTAGCTGACTTCTGCCAATACTTCTAGATAAGAACTTCCTGAAACTTAAATCATATTCTTTCAGAATATGGTTTAGACTGGGAGTGGATTTTTCTGAATCAGAAGGAGATCCAACATTATTGGATAATTTTAAAAGTTTTTCTTTTAATTCAGAATTCTCCAACTCAAGCTTCTTTGTTTCAAATTCAAATTGCTTTTTCAGCTTTTTGTATTTAATACAAATCTGAGACTTGGATTCCAGAAGTTCAGTTAGACCGGAAACTAACTCATCTCTAGTAAGTTCAGAAAATACCTCTTCAGAATCTGATTCTGATGTAGATTCTGATCCGTCATCTTCTGTCGCCATCAGCGCACAGTTGGCCTGCTCATCTTCTGAATCATCTTCTGACTCATCCCAGGTTGCCATAAGACCTTTCTTCTTATGAAACTTTTTCTTGGGACTTTCCTTCTGAAGATTTGGACATTCATTCTTGTAGTGTCCTGGTTCATTGCATTCATAGCACATGACCTTCTTCTTGTCAGATCTTCTTTCATCAGAAGATTCTCCACGTTCAAATTTCCTTGAACTTCTGAAGCCTCTGAACTTCCTTTGCTTGGTCTTCCAGAGTTGGTTTAGCCTTCTGGAAATCATGGACAGTTCATCTTCTTCTTCAGATTCTGATTCTTCAGGATCTTCTTCTCTAGCCTGAAAAGCGTTAGTGCATTTCTTGATATTTGATTTTAATGCAATAGACTTACCTTTCTTTTGAGGCTCATTTGCATCCAGCTCAATCTCATGGCTTCTCAAGGCACTGATAAGCTCTTCCAGAGAAACTTCATTTAGATTCTTTGCAATCTTGAATGCAGTCACCATCGGACCCCATCTTCTGGGTAAGCTTCTGATGATCTTCTTTACATGATCAGCCTTGGTGTATCCTTTGTCAAGAACTCTCAATCCAGCAGTCAGAGTTTGAAATCTCGAAAACATCTTTTCAATGTCTTCATCATCCTCCATCTTGAAGGCTTCATACTTCTGGATTAAGGCAAGAGCTTTTGTCTCCTTGACTTGAGCATTTCCTTCATGAGTCATTTTCAAGGACTCATATATATCATAGGCCGTTTCCCTGTTAGATATCTTCTCATACTCAGCATGAGAGATAGCATTCAGCAAAACAGTTCTGCATTTATGATGATTCCTGAAAAGCTTCTTTTGATCATCATTCATTTCTTGCCTTGACAGCTTTGCGCCACTGGCATTTACAGGATGTTTGTAACCATCCATCAGAAGATCCCATAGATCACCATCTAGACCCAGAAAGTAACTTTCCAGTTTATCTTTCCAGTATTCAAAGTTTTCACCATCAAATACCGGCGGTCTAGTATAACCATTGTTACCGTTGTATTGCTCAGCAGAGCCAGATGTAGATGCAGGTGTAGGAGTCTTTTCACTTTCATCAACCATCTTTTAAATGAAGCGTTTTTCTCTTCCTGAATCTTTTCTAAACACGGTTAAGTGCTTGCACCTTAGAACCGGCGCTCTGATGCCAATTGAAGGATAGAAAAACACTTAGAAAGGGGGGGGATTGAATAAGTGTGACTTTAAATCTTGGACGATAAAAATAAATTGCACAATTATTTTTATCCTGGTTCGCTGTTAACGAAGCTACTCCAGTCCACCCCCGCAGAGATGATTTACCTCAACTGAGGATTTAATCCACTAATCGCACGGATTACAATGGTTTTCCACTTAGTCCGCAACTAAGTCTTCCAGAGTCTTCTGATCACAACTTGATCACTCCAGGAACAACTGCTTAGATACCCTCTAAGACTTTTCTAGAGTCTACTGATCAACACGATCACTCTAGGCTTAGTTCACTCCTAAGACTTCCTCTAGAGTATTCTGATCAACCTGATCACTCTAGTTACAAACTGCTCAGCCAACTGCCAAGACTTCCTAGAGTATACTGATCACACGATCACTCTAGTTCCTTACAACTTAATGTAATCTATTCAAGAGTTTACAAATGCTTCTTAAAAGCGATAATCACAACTGTGATATTTCTCTTACAGTTTAAGCTTAATCTCACTAAGATATTACAACAGCAATGTAGTGAGCTTTGATGAACATGAAGATTCTGAGTTTAGATTTGAACAGAGTTTCAGCAAGTGAATTTGAATTGTATTGGTGCGAAATCGTTAACCTTGCTTCTCATCAGAACTTCATATTTATAGGCGTTGAGAAGATGACCGTTGGGTGCATTTAATGCTTTGCGTGTTCCGTACAGCATTGCATTTAATGTTATACGCTTTTGTCAACTACCTCGAGCCTTGTTCACGCTGTGTCTACTGACGTTGCCTTTAGTAGCTTTAACGTTCCTTTTGTCAGTCAGCGTAGTCTGCCACGTGTACTTCCTTCTGATCTGATGTTTGTGAATACGACGTTTGAATATCATCAGAGTCAAACAGCTTGGTGCATAGCATCTTCTGATCTTCTGATCTTGAAGTGCTTCTGTTGCGTGATACCATCTTCTGATCTTCAGTGCTTCTGATCTCATGTTCTTCTGATGCTTCCATAGACCCATGTTCTGATTCTGCTTCGACCATCTTCTGATGTCTTGCCAGACCATGTTCTGATGTTGCATGCTGAACCATTTGAGACACATCTTCTGAGCGCTGAATTATGCGTACTCTTTATATATTTCCTGAAAGGGAAATTGCATTGGATTAGAGTACCATATTATCTTAAGCAAAATTCATATTATTGTTATCATCAAAACTAAGATAATTGATAAGAACAAATCTTGTTCTAACAGTTTTCTTTCTCATTCTGTTGCAGTTTACGGATCATAATCCGTTTAGTATTGATCTCGTTTCATTTTATCTTTTCTTACACTTTATCGCTTTTCCGCATCATCCTATAACATGAGAAGTAGAACTTAGACATTCATCTGGCCAAGCCCTCGAAAGAGGCTCTGTTTTTGTTGGTGTGTTTATATTTGTGCTTTGCGGTAGGGAGTCACGGTGTAATAAGACCTTAATGGCACTTCGTTAAGTCCTTGTGGAAGTCATGCGGAAAGGGTTAGTAATCAACCCCCGCCCAGTCTCATCGAGTCCGTTTGGTAAGCGTACGCTACGCGTTGCTTGTTTCCGAACTAGCACAAGATCTTGTTATTGAGTATGTCAGTAAAAGGGTTCATGCAATCGGACCCCCGTGTTTCCTATAGCTCACGTCGCTCGACGTTGACGCTCGGTGTACGCACACATCGTTTTCCTTTTAGATCTGTGACGGCTTGGTGGCTGAGAGGGACTTGCTCCTCTTGTCTATGGCCTGATCATTTTCGCGAGGTCTAATGCTTGGTTGACTCGGGTAATTCGCTCCCCTTGGCTATGGCGGGACCGCTTTTCTACTACTCGGCCTGCGCCGGTGGTTTTGTTTGCTTTACGAGCGGAGATCGTTTGTGTGATATTTTTGTTTGCCCTTCGCCTTTTCCCCGTAGGTTGCTAGCTTAGTTTAGACTTGTACCCTTTGTATGATAACATAGGTAGCAAGCTTTTCCCTCTTAGCTTAGGATTTCCTCATGCATTCTTTAAAACACAAACCACACTCTTTGATTTTCTTTTCTTAAGAGCTTGCTATTTCAGCTCCATTCCCAAGCGTAAGACTCCAAAGGTCGAGCAGCGGAGTGCGAATGTAACTCGTTCACCTAAAAAACACAAAACAAACAGAAATTAGTTAGCCGAGCTACGGTACCTCTGATTCCTCGAAAAGGATACGTAGGCAGCGGGGTAGGGCCCGTGCGAGTACAACTCTTTCTTTTCCCTACATTTTGCATGCATTTTAGTTCAGATTAGGCGTAGATTTGTTACACACCCATAGATTTAGATGCAAGCATGGATACCATCGTGTACGATGGGCGCGAGGGGTGCTAATACATTCCCCTCGCGTAACCGACTCCCTTACCCTTTTCCCTGGTCGTGAGACCGTTGTTTTATTTCGTGGTTTGCTGGCATTCCCTTCCTTTTCAGGATAAATATGTTAGTGACGACTCTGTTAATTTTCGCGGTAGTGACAGGTACCATACAGTTTACAACTATGACTTTAAATAAATATTCATTCAGGAAGACAGAACAAAAATCTGACATACATAAAGATATTAAGTATAGAGTCTCTAAATAAAGCTATCATCACACAGATTTATCATACATAAGATTTTTGCTGATTCTCAAGAAAGCCTATGCAACTATATTATCCAGAATTTTGAACAAAAGATTTTCTCAGAGATTCTAAAACCTTTTAAAACAAATAAATCGTACCTTTGAGATTTTGAGATCTTTATCATGATTCCTTACCCGACTACTTGATCTTCTGACTTTGAATTTGAATTTAGCTTGTCTTTGATAGCGCTTCTAATCAACTCTGTTCCGCATCTGCTTTCTTCCGAGTAGTCTATCAGAGGTTCTGAACTAGTATTTGTCTGATTATGAAGAGTATAAGTTTCGTTTGAACCCTCATCTCTAGAATCAGTCTTTTCTTCAAATGATTTCTTAATCCTTTCTGTTCTAAATTATCCATCAGACTTCTGAAGGTAACCTTCAGACCACTGATATTCTGAATTTTATCTTATAAATAAGTTACAGAACTCGTTCCAATGCAGTATCATCAAGCTCTGGAGAATTTAAATAGTCCTCTTGTTCGTGTATTGCTGAGTTAGTCTAACTGGACTTGACAACACATTTGTAGATAGCATCTTTACATATTAGAGTTTATTCAACTGAGATAACTTCTCAAATTAATATAGCTCAATTGTTTATGCTCCTTCCACTGGTACCCAGAGAATATGACGTCTATGAACCATGTCTTCAATTCTATTCATTTTTATGCAGACTTCATTATGGGGTACTTTATCAAAATCATAAGACATCCATTTTTCTTCTTTACTTGAAGAGATCCCTAATGAGATTTTTATGAGAAAGTCAAGGGTGGACTAATCCATTTCTTGAAAACATCTCATACTCATAAGGAACTATTCTTCAGTAAATAAGGAATTAGAGACTAGTTCAAGATAATCTGTCTGGTTACAATCTAGTACTCAATCGTCATCTTATGATATGAGACTACAATTGTAAGTGGGGTAATTATTAACCAGAGTATTTCTTCACACAACATTTGGATCTTTATCTGACACTTGTTAGGTGTTTGATAAAGACTTAAACTCTTTATCATACTCAGAATTGGAGCTCGGATACCAATTGAAGGTGTGAAGAAAACACAAGAAATGGGGGGTTTGAATTGGGTTTTTCACTTTTTGATATTTTCTCGTTACTTAACATTATTGTGTAAAGTGATGCTCTTAAAACATTGCGAAAATATAAACAGTAGAGTAGAACCTAAGAGTAAAGAACACACGATATATCCTGGTTCACTTGAGAAACTCTCAAGCTAATCCAGTCCACCCTTCCGAGGTGATTTCGCCTTGAAATCAAGGTCTTAATCCACTATAACCAAACTGATTACAATTGCATGGGCAACCATCGGTGACTAACAACTTTGCACAGGCAACTTCCAGTGACTAACAACCTTGCACGGGCAACCGCCAGTGACTAATAACCTTGCACAGGCAACCTTCGGTGACTAACAACCACTAAGAGTACCATCTTAGTCTTCTTAAAGATTCTGACCTAACCCGTCCTTTTAGGAACACAATATCTTCCTAAAGCTTCTGACCAACCGATCCTTTAGAAGAATTGTAAAATACCTTCCTAAAGCTTTTGACAAACTGGTCCTTTAGAATGAACAAACAACTATTTGTTTTTACAAGGTTTGTTGAGAATAAAAAGCTTCTACACAAGCATATGTAAACTCAATTAAATACATCAGTAGATCCTAATACATACTAAGAATATTACATTGTATTGTAGCTTGATGTGTGGACTTCTTTTCTTCAAGTAGCTTCTTCATAGACAACAACCCAAAGCATTTGACTGTCTTACATCTTCTTCTTCTTAAGCTTTTGATAGCTTTGTTGATCTTGATGTTGCAAATAGAAGAACTTATTTTTCTTGATTCTTCTGAGAACATTTTGGACAACATCCCTTATTCTTCATACTTTAATGATCACCTCAGAGCATAATATTCATATTGGGGATTTGTAATTGAAAAGCTTAAATGATCGTCTTATAATTAACAACCTGATGCAAAAGCCATTTGAAGGAAGTTGTTCTTGTTGTTATACTGGTTGATGGTTTTTGGTTATATTCTGATAATGATAGCACCAACAACTATAACGTATATGATCTTACTTTTTTATAGCCAAAGAAAATAGAGTCGTTGAAGAGCATCTGACTGTTGAAAAAGAGTTGTTACACAATGATTTAGAATAGTACGGCCACATTTGTCCTTTTTCCATGAATCAAGCTAATGGAGAAGAAGTGGGATAGAGCTTGTACGTATTGTGTACTTATCATTGCTAATGGTAACATCTATCTTCTCATCTTCAGAGGGATTCTGATGATTAATGGTTGAAGCATGAGTAGAGTTGTAACACTTGAGTCTTCATTTGATTAAGTCTTCAGTCTTCAGAACTTGTTCGCTTGGAACCCTGTCTTCAAAACTTCAACATTTTTCTTTGAGATCCTATTCTTCAGAACTTCAAGTCTTCAGAGTCTTCAAAACTTTGTCTTCAGAGTCTTCAGCACTTGGTCTTCAGAATCCTTTGTTTCAGAAACATAAATCTTTAGAACATACTCTTCAGAACTTAAAATCTTCAGAGTCTTCAGAACTACGTCTTCAGAGTCTTCAGTACTTGGTCTTTTAGAATCTTTATTGTCTTCAGAATTAGAATCACTTATCATAACAGAATCCATGAGATCATTGCAACAACACTATCATATATATTTGGATCATTCCGATTGTGATCAGATGCAAGACTATACTTGCTTCTTCAATAAGATTGCGACTTTATGTTACACATAGTAACTCGCATAGGATCTTCAGTGCACATCTTGATAGTGTTTATTTGATCTGATAGCTTTAACAAACATAGTTTTGCACAAAAACAAACATCTGAAACAAATTAGTTCTTTCACAAATACTCCAAATCTTGTTCTTACAACTTCATCAGTGTGGAGGGTGCACACGGTATGGATCAAAAACTTATCATTCACCACACTTCAGCACTCCATTTCATTCGATCTATAAATAGGAACATCCCTTCATTCATTTGACAAGCTTTGGATAGACAATTAACCCCTGCTAAGATCCAATTTTAACTCTTAAAGCTTTAATTCGTTTTTTCATTTTCGAGCCTTAATCACTAAAAAAATTCATTCTGTTAGCTTCACCAACATTCGGTGAAGCTGACCAACTCAAGAACAAGAAGAATCGTGACCTGAATCAAGCTTTTGAACTCCATTTTCAGAGCTGTGAACTTGAACCTCAATAGGTAGATTGCTCCACCAATTCTCTTCAAATTTGTTGCTACAATGTAGCTCACATAACTCTGATGCTCATAGCATCATTTATTTTTAAATAGAAGTGATTTTTGCTCGTGTATTTCCAAATCCCTTTTTAAATGTTCTTCTGGTTTTTTCCAAAATACTGAGCTACAATTTATATAAATATTTCGCGAAGGTATATTTGTTTTCGTCTTGATGAGACAAAGAGATTGGTACCGATTTGAGCTCCTAATTTTACAGTTTGAGAATCACGATTTGAGGTTGGTTAAAGGTTGAAGATGACCTATGAGGACGTCTCCAAATAACGACATTGTGCCACGTTTTTTAATCTGAACTGATTTTATTGATCATGTGGTTTATTCACTAAAGTCCATAACATGCACAACGCGTCAAGTCCAGTGGCCTATATTTTTTTGAGTTATTTTCTTTTTTTCATTTAGTTTTTAATTGTTTTTAACTTCAAAAAATCACATCTCTACCATTTTAATTCCAAAAAATACCAAAGTTTTGGCTAAAATCTTCTTTTTTTTCTCTTTCTGATTTGTATTTTTCCATACTTTTATTTTTTATTTTACTATTTTTCTTTATTTTTTAATTGGTTTAAAATTGCTTTCTGATTTTTAAAAATTATGAAAAAAATTGTCAATACTTGCTGACTTGTGTTTGACCTCTGTTTTTTTCTGGATTTTTATTTGGTGTTTTGATACCCTTTGTGTATTTCATCAATAAATTTCAATTAATTACTCATTTTTGGTCATTTATAAATAATTTTATGTTTCTGAAAATTACAAAACCTTTTTCAAAAAATATTATATAGTTTTTTATTTTATTTTAGTATGGTCTTATTTGAAATTCATTTGGTGTTTAGATACTCATTAAGTATTTCATCAATAATTTCTTATTAATTGACCGTTTAAAATCTCTTTTATTTTCTTTAATATTGTTTCCTCCCTCCATCTCTTTTCTTTTTGATTTGTGGGTGTAAGTCTTGAGGTATCCATTGTATAGAGGCTATAATTTTATCATTCTTCTGATGGATCATCAAGATGAAATCCCATTAAAATAAAAAGGGATTCATCTGGACACTTGGTTTTAATTTCAACCTATTCCCCTCCTTCTTCATCTCAATCCCTTCTTGTTTTTGTTTGTTATTATACATGTGTTGCAAGTTTTTGGAGAATGACCTTCTATATCATTTCTCTAACTTGTTCTTAAACACGTAAATTGTTATTGATTGACCTTGTTGTAGGATGAATTCTATATAAGTTACTTGGCGATTGCTTAACATAGCGCTAAATTTGCCTGGTATCGGAAAATGATCATTTGTGGCCTAAACCTATGCTTATAAGTCCAAGGATGGTTGATTATTTGACAATTGGCTCAACATCTTTGAAACTTGTCGTTAGAAGGTTTTGGTCTTATCAATCCTTCAATGAGTTTTCATCAACTTTGGCCTAAGTTTATTATTCAACCATTATTGATTATAACTTTGAGAATCAACTTCTAACCACTAATTACTAATTTCTAACTTTATTTTATGCTTTTTTTTTTACTCATCCATCATCATGTTTATGCTTATGCACTTTTTCCTTTGTCCATTTGGACCTCTTATTTTGTTCTTAAAACATTAATAATCAACTTGAACCATAAAAAACTTAATGTGGACTTGGACTTTGGTTACTATACCCTAAGCTTGGAAGATGGACTATTGGACTAAGACTTTGATACCTTGATTTTATTCTGTTAATATTATGGATTCTGGGAGTTTACTTTAAGGCATTGGTTTAGTTTTCTTTGTGTGCAGATTATTTCGAGTTCCATACTTTGTTTGAATTCCTTGAAGTTTACTCCAAGGCATTGTGATTGGGAATTCTTCTGTCTTAAGTTCTTATAGTGCATTTCCAAGACTTTGATTGCAAGCTACTCATATAAAGATGTTATATTCATTGAAGACTTTACTTGATCTATGATTCGTCTGAGGTTTATTTCATCTGATACTTGGTATTGTACTTGCTTGGTTATGTTAATCCAAATGGATGGGAAATCTACATTGACTTCTTCATGTCAAGTGTTGGCTTCTTATTAGTTAGATTGTTCTTGTCCTTAGCTTTTACTTTATGCATTAGGATTGTCCCTTCATCTCCTCTCATATTAAATTTTCAAAACTTCTCCCTCTCTTTCAAAAATCTTTTTATGTTTGTAAACTCTTTTAAAACTCTTTTGACAAAACTTTCTTTAAAGATCTTTAGGCCTTTGTGGCTTTCTTTTAAAACTTCTTTTTCTAAAGTTTAGACATGAATGATTATTTTAGTGGAGATGTAATCCCCAAAATTTCTTGATATTGATTGATATGATTAATTCTCTTCCACTTGAAATAGTTAGTAGCATACTTGTTGATTTAATCCAAGTTGGAGCCCTTCTTTCATTTGTGATGTAAAAGGTCCGTCTGTTCTCATGATGATAAAAAGTGTCTATCCAATTTTAAAACAAAATCTTTTGTTTCCCCTTTTAAGTGGAACTACAGTTTCTCTGAATTCTCATTTGTACTCATGAGGTATGTAGACACAAGATGTAATGTATTGTCGAGCATAGTTTTAAAACACACAATTTCTTTTGCACATAATTCTTCTTTTAACACAGATTTACAAAAAGGTTCCTATGGAGTACCACATATGTGAGGGGTGCTAATACCTTCATCTTGCATAATCAACCCACTTACCTAAGATCTCTGCTTTTTATTAGTTTTGATTTGAAAAACTTCTTTGGTTTTTATTTTGATCTATTCCCTTTTCCCTTTTCCCTTGGAAACAATAAAGCATGGTGGCGACTTTCACTAAAATAATGAGTCAAGTCAATCCAATGGCTTTTGTCTCAGTTTTCACCACTACATAAATGGTCCTACAAAATCTATGCCCCAATAATCAAATACTTCTATTTCCAACATGCTATCTAAGGGCATCTCATCTCTTTTCTAGATTCCGCCAACTCTTTGGCAACTATCACAATTCTTCGCATGCAAATGTGCATCTTTAAACAAAGACGGCCATTAAAAGCCCGATTGAAGGACTTTCGTTGCTGTACACAAACCATTGTAATGACCTTCATATGGCGAATTGTGACAATGCCAAATAATGCTTTTAGACTCCTCAATTGTGACACACTTTCTTAAAAAATTATCACTATCTTTCTTAAAAAGGTAAGGGTTATCCCACACAAAGTAATTGGCATCCGACAAGAATTTCTATTTTTGGTTCCAAGTTAGATCTTCAAGTATCCATCCGGTCGCTTTGTGGTTAGCAAAATTTGTAAACCAATGTCTAACTTGCACCATAAACAAACTTTCATCAGGAAATTATTCCCTTATTTAACTCTCATGATCTGTAACTTCCACATTGATTAAGCAGGATAAGTGATTTGCCACCAAATTTTTGAACCCATTTTTATCACAAATTTCCAAATCAAATTCTTATAACAAAAGAATCCACCGAATAAGTCTTTGTTTTGAATCTAGTTTGGTGAAAAGATACTTAATCTCTGCATGGTCAGTATACACTATTACTTTAGAACCAATGAGGTAAGACCAAAATTTCTCAAGAGCATACACTATTGCAAGAAGCTCTTTTTCAGTTGTTGCATAATTCACTTGAGCTTCATTTAAGACTTTGCTTACATAGTGTATCACATGAAAACATTTTGCCTTCCTTATGTTAGAACAAGAATTGTTCTGATCAATATTCTTAGTTTTGATGATAACAATGTATATGAATTTTGTATAAGATAATGTGGTACTCTAATTCTATGCAATTTCCATTTCAGGAAACATATAAAGAGTATGCACAAAATCAGCGCAAGAAGCACTGACTCAAAAGGTTCAGCATGCAACATCAGAACATGCTCTGGCAAGACATCAGAAGATGGTCAAGCAGAATCAGAACATGGTTCTATTGAAGCATCAGAAGAACTTGAGATCAGAAGCAGAAGCAATGAAGTTCTCATGGTATCACGCTAGAAGCACTTCAAGGTCAGAAGACAAGAAGATGCTTTGCACCAAGTTGTTTGACTCTGATGAAATTCAAACATTGTTTCTACAAACATCAGATCAGAAGCAAGTACAAGATGGCAGGCTACGCTGACTGACAAAAGGAACGTTAGAAGCTATTAAAGGCAAAGTCAGTTAAAGTAGGAAAAGCAAGGCTCGAGGTAGTTGACAAAAGAGTGAAACATTAAATGCAATGCTATACGGATCACGCAACGCATTAAATGCTCCCAACGGTCATCTTCTCAAACGCCTATAAATAGAAGTTCTGATGAGAAGCTGAATACAACACTTTGCGCAAACATACAAAAACGCTGTCAAATTCAAAAGCTCTCAAACTTCATCTTCAACCTCACTTCATTACTGTTGAAATATCTTAGTGAGAATAAGCTTAACCTTAAAATAAATATCACAGTTGTGATTATAGCTTATTAAGAAGCATTGTAATACTCTTGTAAGAATTTATTTTACATTCATTTGTAAAAGGTTCCTAGAGTGATCAAGGTGTGATCAGAATACTCTAGAAGACTTAGAAGGTATCTAAGTGGAAAACCATTGTAATCAAGTGTTCGCGTTGATGGCGTCGTGGTCTATTGAGAATCAAGCTATAATTGATGAGTTGCAGGTGGTGCGAGAATTTCCTGAAGTTTTTCCTGATGAAATTCCTGATGTACCGCCAGAGAGAGAAGTTGAATTTTCTATTGACCTTGTACCTGGTACCAGACCTGTGTCAATGGCACCGTACAGGATGTCCGCATCAGAATTGTTGAAATTGAAGAAGCAACTGAAGGAGTTACTTGAGAAGAAGTTTGTAAGACCAAGTGTATCGCTGTGGGGAGCTCCAATGTTGCTAGTAAAGAAGAAAGATGGAAGTATGAGACTTTGTATTGTTAACAGGCAGTTGAATAACGTAACGATCAAGAACAAGTATCCACTTACAAGAATAGATGACTTGATGGATCAGTTGGTTGGCGCTTGTGTATTTAGTAAGTTTGATTTGAGGTCGGGTTACCATCAGATTAAAGTGAAAGATGAGGATATGCAGAAGACGGATTTCAGAACGCGTTATGGACATTATGAGTATTCGGTAATGCCCTTCAGTGTTACAAATGCGTCGGGAGTATTTATGGAGTACATGAACCATATTTTTCATGATTATCTGGATCGGTTTGTGGTGGTGTTTATTGATGATATCTTGATTTACTCTAAATCAGAAACAGAGCATGCTGAACATTTGAAATTGGTATTACAAGTTTTGAAAGAGAAGAAGTTGTTTGCAAAGTTGTCCAAGTGTGAATTCTGGTTGAAAGAAGTCAGTTTTCTTGTTCATGTTATTTCAGGTGACGACGTTGCTGTGGATCCATCTAAAGTAGATGTTGTGTTGCGATGGTAAACTCCAAAGTCGGCTACTGAGATTAGAAGCTTTTTGGGATTAGCCGGTTATTACAAAAGGTTTTTCTAAGTAGGCACTTTCGTTGACTAAGTTGACTTGTAAGGGTAAGGCTTTTATGTGGGATCTCCAATGTGAAGAAAGTTTCACCGAATTGAAGAAGAGATTGACGTCGGCTCCGATCTTGATATTGCCGAATCCGAAAGAACCTTTTGTGGTGTATTGTGATGCTTCTAAGATGGGTTTAGGAGGTGTGCTTATGCAGAATGATAAAGTTGTTGATTATGCGTCAAGGCAGTTGAGAGTTCATGAGAAGAATTATCCTACGCATGATTTAGAGCTTGCTACAATTGTGTTTGTACTGAAAATTTGGAGGCATTATCTTTATGGTTCTAGATTTGAAGTATTTAGCGACCATAAGAGTTTAAAGTATTTATTTGATCAGAAGGAGATGAATATGAGACAGCGAAGGTGGTTAGAATTGTTGAAAGATTATGATTTTGGTTTGAATTATCATCCAAGAAAAGCTAATGTTATGGCTGATGCTTTAAGCCGGAAGACTTTGCATATGTCGGCAATGATGGTTAAGGAATTGAACTGATTGAGCAATTCAGAGATATGAGTTTGTTCTGTGAGGTGACACATAAGAGTGTTACGTTGGGTATGCTGAAAATTAATAATGATTTTCTGGACAGTATCAAAGAGGCTCGGAAGTCGGATGTGAAGTTGGTAGATTCGATGGTTGGAACCGATCAGCCTAAGAATAATGATTTCAAGTTGGATGCGCAAGGTGTGTTGATATTCCGTAATCGAATTTGTATTCCCGATAATGCGGAGATGAAAAGAGAGATTCTTGAGGAAGGTCATAGAAGTAACTTGATTATTCATCCAGGAGCTACTAAAATGTACCAATACTTGGAGAATTTGTTTTGGTGGCCTAGAATGAAGCATGATGTGGTGCAGTTTGTGTATGCATGTTTGACTTGTCAAAAATCGAAAGTTGAACATCAGAAGCCTATAGGGTCGATGCAACCGTTAGAATATTTGGAATGGAAATGGGATAGAATTTCCATGGACTTTGAGACGGGATTGCCTAATACCTTAAAGGGACATGATTCAATTTGGGTGATCGTTGATAGGCTTACAAATTCGGATCATTTTATGCCTATTAACATCACTTATCCAGTTTCGAAGTTGGCAGAGATTTATAATAATGTGATTGTTAAGCTACATGGTGTTCCTTTGTGTATTATTTTGGATAGAGACCTGAGGTTTACTTCTAGTTTTTGGAAAATTTTGCAAGGAGCATTGAGTTCTAAGTTGAGGTTGAGTTTGGCGTATCATCCTCAAATAGATGGTCAGACGGAGAGGACAATTCAGTTGTTGGAAGATTTGTTAAGAGCTTGTGTTCTTGAGCAGGGAGGTTTGTGGGATACTTATCTTCCATTGATCGAGTTCACTTACAATAATAGTTACCATCCTAGTATCAAAATGGCGCCTTTTGAAGCATTGTATGGTCGGAGATGTAGGACTCCTTTGTGTTGGCATGAAATGGAGAAAGCGTAGTACTGGGACCGAAAATTGTTCGAGAGACTACCGAGAAAGTGAAGTTGATTCGAGAGAAGATGAAAACTTTTCAAAGTAGACAGAAAAGTTACCCTGATAAGCGGAGGAAAGATTTGGAATTCCAGGCAGGTAATCATGTGTTTTTTAGAGTCACGCCGGTGACCGGTGTGGGGCGAGCATTGAAGTCTAAGAAGTTTACTCCTCATTTTATTGGTCCGTATCAGATTTTGGATAGAGTTGGAAATGTGGCGTATAGAGTGGCGTTACCGCCAAATCTTTCGAATTTACGTGACGTGTTTCATGTGTCACAACTCCGGAAGTATATTTCTGATCTGTCTCATGTGATTCATATGGATGATGTGCAAGTACGGAATAATCTCACGGTGGAGACTATGCCAGTACGAATTAAGGATCACGAAGCAAAGACGCTTAGAGGCAAGGAGATTGCTTTGGTGAAAGTAGTCTGGTCGGGAGCTACCGGAGAAAGCATGACGTGGGAGTTGGAGAGCAAGATGCGGGAGTCTTATCCTGAGTTGTTTGAATAAGGTAAGTTTTCGAGGACGAAAATATTCTAAGTGGGGGAGAGTTGCAACGCTCATTTTATTTTAATTAATTATTTTATAGTGTGTTTTGTGAATTATTTGATTATTATTGGATTATTTAGTATTTTGCCATTTTTATTAGGTAATTAGTAGTCATAGTATAATGAGATTATTAGCATTAGGCCTAACTTGGAGTTAGTATAGCATTTGGGAGGAGTTAGTTTAAGCCCATTAGTAATATTAAGAAGTTAGTAAGAATATCAAAACAAGAGAAAATTGGGAAAAGAAAATTAGAACTGACATTTTTGAAAGAAGGAATAAGAGATGCGCAAGCTAGGGCAAACCCCATTGGAGGCTTAGAGTTGTCTTCAATCCAAACCAGGTAAGGGTGAGATTCTTGCATTATAAAGGTTTGTAGGATGATAGGTTATGGTAGGGATTTGATTATATGCTTTAATGTCCATGTTTGTGTAACAATTGCAATTTTGATGTTGTTGATGAATATTGAAATTTATGAATGATTTGTTGAGCATTTAATGCAATTGGTGTGTGTTCTTGAATAGCTACTTGATACTAATGTTAGACCTGGAAAATCATAACTTAAAATGATGTTTTTACATGTGAGAATGGAGTTTTGGGGGGTTTGGGGGGAAGAACTCGTAGCAGAAAAATTTGGGGTTTTAGGGATTCTGCAACAACGGGAACCAGTTCCCAGTTTAGAGGAACCGAGTTCCCTGACGCTCTAAACGTAAAAATTGGAATTTTGGAGATGGGAACCGGTTCCCAGTTTGGAGAAACCGAGTTCCCACAGTCTCTGTTGTGTTAAAACCTTGTTTTTTGGATGGGAACCGGTTCCCAGTTTGGAGGAACCGAGTTCCACGTAGTGAAAATGACTTATTTTGTTTGAAACTTCAAAGAGCCATATCTTTCGACTCGGGTGTCCGTTTAACGTGCCGTTTGGACCGTTGGAAAGTTAAAAATATTATTTTTAACATGATTATAATTTTGGGTTTTTAAATTAATATTTTTCTGCTGTTAATTTATATTTCACATGTCAGTGTTGCGTATAATGCAATGATTTTTGTGGTAATTGATGAGGATGTTGTTGGAATGATGAACCTATAAATTATAGACTATATTACGATGGTGTTATTGTTATTGTGACCTGAAATGGCAGAAATTATTGTGAAGGCTTATGCCTTGTTGCTTTATTATGATGTTGTTGTGGTTGATAGTGACGTGGTGATTGAAATGATGTACGAGGACGAATTTCAGGTTGTTTCATAGCACAACCAGTGGTGATTAGCCTAATCGGCAGAGATGTGATTTGCTAATTGTGTTGTGCTATCATTGTCACATGTAGATGTTGCATAGTTGCATTGATTATGACGATGACGTGGCCTAAATTGGCAAAGTGACGTGAGCTTAGCTCGATTATACCCAAAATTGGCAAAGTGATGTGGGCTGATGTCCTGGGTACCACATGCATATTAGAGAGTCAGTTGCATTGCATTATCATGGTTATGTTATGATTGATAAGTTGATTGTTAGTAATGATTAACGATGTGTTGTTGAACGATGAATGATGCTAGTGTTGTATGAAGTGGTGAATTGCGTATGATCTTATTTTTCACTATAGTTATTATCATACATTCCTTTATACTATTTGATATCTCACCACTTCTGTTTGAATGTTACCCTCTGTTGGTAACGTGCAGGTAACCAAGAGGAGTAGCTGTTACCGTCGTTAGTTCGAGTTGGTGTCTTTTGCTTTGATACGTAGCATTCGGGGGGAATTTGACGCTTGTGTTTATTATTTGTTATGTTTAAATTGAATTTTTGAGTTGTTTATGGAGAAGTCTATTCCTTGTTATTTTCAAGTTAGACAAAGATGCTATCATTTGAATTTTATGAGTTGTGAATTCTGCTGCATGCTTTTATTAAAGTTGATTTGTGTTTGAGGACTAATTGATTGTTATGAGTTTCTCCCTATTTATATGTGTGATGTATCTGTTAGAACAAGATTTGTTCTGATCAATATTCTTAGTTTTGATGATAACAAGGATATGAATTTTGTGTGAGATAATGTGATACTCTAATACATTGCAAATTCCCTTTCAGGAAATATATAAAGAGTATGCACAAATCAGCGCTCAGAAGCTTTGTCTCAGAAGGTTCAGCATGCAACATCAGAACATGGTCTGGCAAGACATCAGAAGATGGTCAAGGCAGAATCAGAACATGGGTCTATGAAAGCATCAGAAGAACTTGAGGTCAGAAGCAGAAGCACTGAAGTTCTCATGGTATCACGCTCAGAAGCACTTCAAGGTCAGAAGACAAGAAGATGTTATGCACCAAGCTGTTTGACTCTGATGATATTCAAATATTATATTCACAAACATCAGATCAGAAGAAAGTACAGGTGGCAGGCTACGCTGACTGACAAAAGGAACGTTGGAAGCTATTAAAGGCAACGTCAGTAGACACAGCGTGAACAAGGCTCGAGGTAGTTGACAAAAGCGTGAAACATTAAATGCAATGCTGTACGGAATACGCAAAGCATTAAATGCGCCCAACGGTCATCTTCTCAAGTGCCTATAAATATGAAGTTCTGATGAGAAGCAAGGTTGACGATTTTGAAAAGAACCAATTCTGATTAACTTGCTGAAACGCTGTTCAAACTCAAAGCTAAGAAACTTCATCTTCATCAAAGCTCACTACATTGCTGCTGTAATATATTAGTGAGATTAAGCTTAAACGTTAAGAGAAATATCATTGTTGTGATTATAGCTTTTCAGAAGCATTGTAAAACTCTTATTTGATTACATAATTTGTAAGTAACTAGAGTGATCAAGTGTTGATCAGGATACTCTAGGAAGTCTTAGCCTGTGTCTAAGCAGTTGTAATTAGAGTGATCACGTGGTGGTCAGGATACTCTAAGAAAGTCTTAGCTTGTGTATAAGCATTTGTTCCTAGAGTGATCAGGTTGTGATCAGGATACTCTAGAAGACTTAGTCGTGGGCTAAGTGGAAAACCATTGTAATCTGTTGCGATTAGTGGATTAAATCCTCAGGTGAGGTAAATTACTCTGTGGGGGTGGACTGGAGTAGTTTAGTTAACAACGAACCAGGATAAAAATAACTGTGCAAATTGTTTTTATCTTCCAAGTTTTTAAACTACACTTATTCAACCCCCCCCCCCTTTCTAAGTGTTTTTCTATCCTTCAGTATCTACTTAATGAGCTTTTATGCGGTTGCTTTTCAAGTTGAAATGTAATACCTCATGTTGTTTGGAATTTTTGCACTCTGATTTTTATTATAATCGTTGAGTAGAATTGGGGTGTTACACATTACCTCGTTATTTACTGAAATGAAAGAACAACTATGTAAATGAAAGAATAAAAAACTATGTAAATTAAAATAAATAAAAAATGATAGCTAAAAATGTGGAAGGAGTAGAATTTCGAACCACGGTAATAAATATTTTATTATTTCAGTATTATAATTTCTTAATTATACCTATCAAATTGAGACCCCCATTTTCTCGAGGCCCTGGACTGTGGGCCTGCTTGCTCGGGCCCATAGCCAGCCATGCATTTATGTAAGACTCCAACTCCATGAAATAGATTAGGATGGAAAAATTTCAGCTTAACAATTCAAATTGACCGATCCATTGTAATTTTTGTACAAACGATTCAGATTAGATTGGATGTCGGATTGATTCAATTGCTTAATTTGGATAAATTAGGATTGATGCAGTCGAACTCGAATGATTATTTTGGATCCGTCGAAAATTGAATCCGACCGAAGTCAACTAATATTGAATTTTTTATTTTTATCACAGTTAACCATCCAAATAGTTCCTCAAAATCCTTATATAAACAAACATTCACCTCTAGCTCAATCACACCAAATCACCAAGTAACACATTCATACATTACTAATTTCCTTCACTGATCAACATACATATAATGGAGAGAGTGACAAGGCTGGCATCAGAGATATCAGTCGTGATATTCAGCAAGAGTAGTTATATATTATATATTGATAATGTTGTTATGATGTTATATTTTTGTAATTTAATAATTACATTGTTTATAATTACATTGTTTTTTCACAAGAATATAAGAAAATGCAATATAAAATTTTAATTGTTATTTACCTTGTGTTTTAAAGTATGACAATGATCAAATTAATTTGAAATGATATTGAAAATATTATCACGTAATATTAATTTTTTTCAATAATAAAAATATAATCTTACTCTAAGATTTTGATTATTTTTTTTTAATTAAAAAATAAATATTATTGAATTTTATAAGAAATAATTTTTATGAATATAGTTTAATAAATATTAAACCAATTAAATTCACAAGATTTATCTGATAACCCGATCAAATCGAATCTACTAAAAATCAAAATTTTATCGGTCGAAATTAAACTTTTAAAATAAGACCGCAATTTATTTCAGATTTAAGTTTTAGATCCGATATTAACTCAAACCTAGCTATTGTCAAGCCTTAAAATAGACCAACGGAGAGAGAACTACCCATCAAATAGCTACTACCTTTCAAACTGACACCATATCAGATTTGTTTTTTCAACCCTCTCGTCTTTTTGCTGTGTTTCTTTCCTCTGAACGCAAAGGAATCTGTCCCAAGACGCAAAATTTCAAAGAAAACAATTAATAAGAACAGAATTCAATTTAATATCTAACACAAACCAAGAAAAAAACCAAACAAGTGCATGTGCAATTGCTACGTTGGCGCCGTTAAAACAATTCATAAATCACTTTCAACAATGCATTGATTCACGTTATAAGCAAAAGGTAAAAAAAAAAAACTAACTACACACGTGGTGTGTGTAGTTTTTACCATGAAAAGAGTAACATGCTTTTAACATATTTTTTCTGAAATGATGATTTTTCCTTTTTAATGTATAACAAAATAATCATTCATGTATTTTCATTTATTTTTAAAGCTCAGGGGATAAGCCCCTGGAATATGATAATGAATTTTTATTGTATTTTTTTCTTGCTTTTTCTGTTGATAATTTAATATTGCCTTTTGTTATGCTGTGAGTAGAAATTGCTAAGAGAGGAATGACATTAAATTGGATGGGTCACTACTCAATAGCCAAACAATAAATTATGTCACTTTAGCCCATGCCTATCGGTACTTATGTTTAGCTTTGGTGGCCTATTTTGTCACAACAAAATAGCAGAAAAAGTTGCATATATTTATGATGCAAATTTTGTTTTATGTAAATAGAAAATAATTGAAATTTGATTTGTCTTAATAAATTTTAATATCTTTTAAAATATTTATTAAATGTTCTAAGATTACAAAAGAGGAAGAGACTACATCTAAATTTAAAAACTACATGTGGAGAAAATTTGTCTACGATTTTTATGTATGGTTTATGCTATTTGTGAAAAATAAGAAAAATTATATATTTATAAGAGAAAATTATATAATAATTATATTTTTATTAAGAAAATAAAATCACACCTAAAAAATTGTATCTAAGTATTCTCTTTATTAAATATTCAAGTTATTCAAAATATGTGTGAAGAGACATTGATTAGTGTGCGGACTCATGGTGGAGAGACCAAGATTTCTCAATTATAATAAATTTACATCAAAGTTCAACTTATATCCCTTACCTTTTTATCTAAAACTTTGAATGGACTCTTGAAATACATCCAAGAACTTCGTAGATATATATTTTTGTGCAGATGATATAGTTTTACTTGATAAGTTGAAAAAGGATTTAAATGAGAGGTTTGAAACTTAGAGAAAAACTTTACAATCACATGATTTTTGTCTAAATAAAAATAAGAAAGAACTCATAAATCACGCAGTTTAAATATCTTGACTTTGTAATATAAAACAATGGAGAAATAAAAAAGGTTGTAAACCATCCGGTTCAAAATAGATGGTAGAAATAGAGGAGAACTTCAAAAGTTTTATGTGCCAAAAATAATTGTTGAAAGTGAAGAGAAAATTTTGTGGAATTGTGATAAGACTTGTCGAGGTAGCACCTATATTATAAAAGACATTGAAAAATACATTTAAGAGAGTGTCTGTTTCATGAATTTAAATAGAGTTCTTGAGAAATGTGAGGTTGAGAATCTCATATTTTCATGTTTGTTTGAAGTTTAAATAAAATATTCCTAGACATTTTTTATTCTTTGGAATAAAATTTATTCTTAAAAATTTACTCTTATAAAAATAATCACCTGCAACTATCCACTTATATACTATATTAATATTTTAATATTAACTTTTAATAATTTAAAATTATAAATAAAATAAAATTTTGAAATATCCCTAAAAATTTAATTACTTGCCAAACAAATTGAAGGAACTATTTTCTAAGAAATAACATTCCTAAAAATAACATTCCTAGGATTGTAATCTATCAAACAAACAACCTAAGTGATTTAAAATATAAAGAGAAAATCTAAAGAAAGGTAAATCATATGGAAAGTTAGAATTAAAACCTTATAAGAAAAATTATTCAAAAAGAGTTTAAAACTAAAAATATATTCTCGGATAAAATTATTATTTTTTTGATTAAAGAATATCATATAGCCGCCTTCGATTAATAAGAAGTAAAATTTAGTTGTTGCTTAATTTTTGTGCTATAGTTTTAAAAAAAATTCATGCAGGAATCAATAGTTTTTCCATCACGTAGAACAAAGCGACATAATATATAATATAATTAAATAAATATATAAACCTTTTATACCTCAATTTATATCAATATAATACTATCTGCTTAAAAAATGTACTATACTATACTATACTATTTGACCTACTTAATTTACTACTTTTACACCAAATAAAAGAGTCTCCACTAGTGAACCGGCAAGCCTGATATGGACAAACACTACCAAATAATTTGACATCATGATTTGTTATATTTTTCAAAAAAAAAAAAAGAAATACGTCTGTATGCATTGTCCTTTTAAAATTAACCGAATAAATAAACAGGTTAGTAAGCATAACTATTTTTCTTAAGAAAATAATACATCTACTTTGTTTTTATCTGCATCTATACAATCTTTAAGATTTTTTTTGTGTGTTCTGTCAATTTTGATACCAACTTCTTCCAATTATTACACATAATTAATTAGTATTGGCATTAAGTCATAGTTCATTAATCTGATTAAAAACACTAATCGCGAGAATCGCGGTTTCTCAAGATTTCAACGTAAAATCACAAATCCAAATTTTATCGTTTTCCATACAGATCGTATCAACGAAGATGCATGATTAAAATATAAAAAATTAGAATCACCATGAAATAAAATAAATGTTGCTTTATAGATTATCAAAATATATATACATACAGCTAAGCTAGTAAAAAGACAACCAGCGAAATTTCAATTTCAATATTTGAAAATTCACGGGTTACGTGTTGATTTGAACGTACTAGAATTGAATGATGAATTAAAATAAGTTGTTTTTTTTTTGGAAGTGATTATGAAAGTGTGTCATAAGCCATGTGCAAGGGTTGCTTTTAACTATGTGTGTGTACTTTGGGATATGGAAATGAATAGTAACAGAACATGTTTTGAGTTGCATTGAGACCGTCCATGAAAGTAGATGGGACCCACATGACAGAGGTAGGGGGCGATAGCCGTGAAGCTGTTGCCTATGGAATTTAATTGCCGCAGTCTGAGATTGGTTAAATTTGTTGAGGCTCACTAACTGCTGTTTACAATTTTAATAATAATAAATAGTATTGCAGAGTTTTGAAGGTGTGAAATGCGACTATTCGACCACATATTTGGAATTTATATATCATAATGTTACACTTTAAAACAAAATTATCAAAATGCCACACATTCAGAGAGCACTCGTTTATCTATTGGCTAAACATCTTGTTAAATCGCTTAATAGCAGATTTAATAAACGTAAAATTTTATAAATTTTAAACAGTAAAATGATTTATTAAGTCGGTTAAAAAGAGGATCGACTTAGAAAGTAAAAAAAAGATTTAAGAAGTCGCTCAGTCAATAGATAGCCGAAGGCTCCCTACAAGTGGAACATTCTGGTAATTTGGTTTTATAGTGTGGCATTATAGTATATCAGCTGTAAATATATGGTAGGATTGTAAAAAAGTATTGAAATGTTTTTATTATGATTTATTATAATTTTTAATTGGATAATACTAATATGTGTTTTATGAGTATAAGTTAAGAAGTTCACTTATAAAAAGCTAGTATTGGAAAAAAACAATTTAAAATTTAATTTTATATTTTTATTAAAATTAATGTACAATTTTCAAAATGATACTCTATTTCTTTAGTTAGTTCTTAACTTGTGTCTCTATGACACAAATTAGCATTTCGCTTTTTAATGCAGAATTGAGTTCTTCTTTTTATTAATAATTTTATTTAAAAAAATAGAATATCTCAATGCACCCTTTGATACTTTTAACCACCTGGCGAAATTTTAATTATGTCATCTAACTTTGTAGATACACATTCGAAAGTAACTTTTTTTTTTATTATAAAAAAATTGAATTTTTTCATAGGTACATCTACGGAAACGTTAAAACCATAGTGAACGTTGGGAAATTCAAAATATTTCAGTTCATTAAATCTTTCGGAGATGTATCTACGAAACGTCTTTAAAATAGAGTATTCCGTATATGTACCTACGAAACTTTCTGCTATATATTAAATCACATGCATTTCACTCCAAAACTCCAATATTTGTAACAAAAATGGAATATCAAATTATATTACATCAAAGTAGTGCAATTTAAAGACAATGAAATATAGTACAACAAAAGAGTGCATCGTATAGATAATCCAAATAGTGTCAAATACAGAATCAAAATAAAAGTACATAAATGTAATCAAAATGTAGACATCAATAAAATCACAAGCATCATTACTGTGTGTCGGACAACATCATACTCCTCTACCATGCCTCTTGCCCCGCCTCTGCGTCCACCACGTTGTCTGATGGCTACTCTGTCTCTACCGTCAAGTGCCCCACCTGTCCTGGCACGATGACGACGGTACAAAAATGCCCCATCTATCACCCTAATGATATCTCCCGATATACGTCTGTGATCATACCCTTCAGGGAAGAAACCATCGGCAATGCCTGCCCGAGCCATGTCAAGTATCTGTTGGCTGAGGATTTCGTTTGGAAAGAATATCCTTTGAAGAGTTACAAATCGAAGGAAGATGGTTACTGATGACCATTTCTGAGTTTAAAAATGGCTACTAATGGCCATGTTTCGAGGATGTTGGTTTGAGTTGGAATAAAAATGGTTAGACTTGGAGCTAATTCGAAGAGGAATATCTTTAAAAGACTTAAACGTTTTTGCGAAATACGTAAAGTACTGAGGCTGAGCGTGTCTTCGCGGCATTCTCGATTCTGGTTGCGTTGCCACGTGCCGAAAGAAGATTCAGGCGGGATGATTTGAATTTCGAAGTAGTTTGTGTAACTGCACAAAGACAGATGGCATCCCAGGGTTTTCTTGTGGGCAACGTGGCGTTAGATTAATATAGGACCGTTAGGGTCGAAATTAGTATAAATAAGGGTCTTAATGTTAGGATTCCGTGTGTTCATTTTGTACAAATCACTCACAAAATCACTCAAGTATCAAGTGTTTAAGCGAACGAGTTCGCTGAGAAATGTACGTATGACACCAACATCAATTTAAATACATTTGTGTTTTCCTTTATTCAAGTATCTTTTCATTATTACTGCTTCCATTTACTTCCTGTTATTTATCTTCTTGCATTCTTTTCGTTGCGTCTAAACTTTAGTTTCGAAACACTTTACATTCCTGCATTTTACATTACTGCATGTTATATTCTTGCACTTTACTTTTTACGCAATTTACATGCTTTTATTTATGTTTCTTTAAAAATTATATTAACTCGTATGACCAGTATTGTTTCAAGTGAAAATTCATAAGATCGAATCACAAAACAAGTTTCTCGAAGTCAGAACAGGCAAACATGAATCGAATCATTTCAAAAGACATTTGTTTGACTATGTCCTAGGATCAATCTAGTCGATCCTGCGAGTAACCAAAGTATATTTTATAGTTTGGAGGACTAGCGGTTGTTTACCGGAAATCACCGTAAACAAATTGGCACGCCCAGTGGGACAGTGTCAAACAGATTGTTATTAATTGATTGTTTTGTTTTGTCTAGAAAATATCAAGACCTTGTATGAACCTTAGGAACGGCAAATTAACCAACAGTGCACAACCGATTCCTAAACGAAGGTACAACAAGAAAATGGTCAATGCGGCCAGTGGAGGGGGAAATCAAGATCCCCCACAAGGGTCAGGAACAGTAGCGACAAATTCTACGCACGTTTCGACTTCTACTCAAGAGGCGCAGGCTATACCAGTTGCGACAAGATCTGAACCCATAGGTAGTTCCCAGGCGATACCCGAAAATACTACAGGGACAACAGGGACTGTACCAGTTTCGAGTTCGACCACCGCGCCTCCATTCATCAGCGCAAGCGAGATACCACCTTTCTCGACAAACGCTGCAAGTCAGTTATTTTCCCCAGGACCATCATCGACTTTCGAAGGTTGGAGACCCAACAATCCATATGGAATGCCATATTCATATATGACAGGATTACGAGTGTCATACCCCAAATTTGTCCTACCCTACTCATATGGCTTATGGTTCATGTACATACATCACTTAGGTCATAACTCACATTCATGCAGTCGTATCATTGGTACTATTCAAAAGGCTAGCAAAGAAAGAGCTCTATTGCAAAGAATTGAATCGGACTTTAAGGATAGAGCAGAGAGATTGAGTCGGAGAGAAAAAGGACGAGATAAGGGAGGAGGCGTTTTGTGCGCTACGGCGAGATTTGATCGGCGACGGTGGAAAGAGTTGCGTCGGCGCCGTTTTGCGAGTGAGAAAGAGAGAGTCTGAGGGAATGAGAAAGTTGAAGCGTCACCTAACTTACCCTAATCCCCAATCTTATTTTATTTCTTTTTATTTTTTTTTATTTATTATTCAATTATTTGCTTCTAATAAATTCTGAAAAGAAAATAAAAATGGATTAAACAAAACATTCTGGGCCGGATTTCAGTTCACACCCCCCTGTGGCCCATGATACATCGTTTTTGGCATAAGAAAATCTATAACAAAATACTCACTTTTGGGCCAGACCTGGGCCCTGTGCCCCTGCTATTCAGACCACCAATAATTGCAATTTGCACCCCTTGTTCATACTAGATTCAAGTTTTAATTAGTTTTTCCCATTTCTTTTAGTAATAAAATCACTAATCTTCACTATCATTCTTAGACTTCAATACTAATTTTTGACATATAAAATAATCATAAAAAATATTAGTTTTTAGGCTATTTGTTTTCTAATCTTTTTACTTGACTTGTAATTCAATTCCTCTCATAAAAAATCAACATAAAAAAATAATAGTATCTTTAGTCCATTTTTTTTGTACTATGTTTTTGACTTGCTACTTCATGCTTGTGTATAACTTTGTACCATTGTATCATTCTTCGTTTTCGCTTCTAATGCGACTTTAATTTGCATGCTTCTTTAATCCTAACCTTAGGTAGAAACCATGATAACATTAGGTAGAAATTCCCTTCATGCTTAGGCTAGTTTCTTTTCCTTTTCAACCTTAAAACATCTAATAAATACTTGAATAAAATTCCCCTTAAAAAATACAAAGAAAACACTTAAAACACTAATAATCAAAGTGAAAATTCTTAAAAAGGGAATGGAAGCTTGAACATCCCTTGCTTAAGGGAATGTTCGAGTGCTTGGATCTCCCTTGCTTAAGGGTACCATTCAGGCGTAAGTTCCCAACTTCTAAAAAACACCAACCAAAGAGTAACTCGAGTTTCCCTTGCTTAAGGGATTCCACTCGAAACGCTCAAAGTCTCTCTTCATCTCGCCTCCGAGGCATTCTTTCCCTTAATCGGACATGTTGCTTCCTTTCGATCGCAGACTGGTAACGCATAAGACTCCACTCAACGAGCTGCTATCCTGACGCTAGAGTGCGAATGTAACTCCGTCCACTAAAAAACACAAAAACAAACAAAAACTAAAGAGCCGAACTACGGCGCTCTGATTCCCGAAAGGGATACGTAGGCATTAGGTCGCGGGGCCTAAGCGAGCACAATTATTTATAAACCTTATTTTCCCCGTGTTTCTTCTTTTTTTCATTTGCATGCATTCCCTTAGTAATTAAGCTTTAGATTTATAGTACACACCCTTTAGATAACAATAAACATAGGTGGATACCATCGAGTACGATGGGCGTGAGGGGTGCTAGTACCTTCCCCTTGCGTAACCGACTCCCGTACCCTATCTTTGGTCGCAAGACCTTTTCTTATCCTTATTCCAGGTTTTCTGATATTCCTTTCCCTCCTTGGGATAAATATATTGGTGGCGACTCTGTTCACATTTCGCGAGCGTGCGACAGCTGGCGACTCTGCTGGGGATGTTGCTAGACCTATTGCGGGTCCATTCTTAGCGAGTCGATCCTAGCCTGCGTTTGTTTGTTTATTTACTGGGTGTTTACTTGTTTTATGTCTATACCTTGTATATATGTTTGCATGCTTATTCTTTGCCTGCATATCATGTTTATTTCTGTTTGCACATCATGCATATGGATTATATTTTGTGTTCCCTGGGGTCTTCTGTTCTGTTTTGCAGGTGGGGGGTTTGTATGAGGTAAAAGGCCCACTACCCAGGCCAGTGACACATAGGATTAGCGTGGATGCTCATGTCGACTCCCGTAGCCCTTGCTACGATCGAGCTTGACATGGGGTACCACAACTGGGCGAGGTTCTTTCATGGAACACTGTGTCTGGCACGCTTGTTGCCTCAAACACTTTGTACCCCATGGGAACTGTAGACCCTGGTGACCATTAGGGACCACTTGTCCGTGTCTAGACTACATACCCGTGAGATTGGGGTGGGACAGGAAACTTGACCTCCATCATACCCGGATTTCTGCTATTCAATAAAAGACGTCGAACCTTTGATCCTGGGACATTTGACTTATACAAAAGTTCTACATCAGTTATCTATCAGAATCAACGTCGAACCTCTGAATCTGGAGGATTCGACCTTATTTGACTTATGCATAGTTATCTATCAGAATCAACGTCGAACCTGTGAATCTGGAGGGTTCGACCATCTTCGACTTATGCTCAAGCTATTTATCCAGAAAGCAACGTCGAACCTCTAAATCTGGAGGATTCGACCATATATTATTGACCATAAGAAGCTGTTATCCAAGAGGCCTTGATCCTTGATCCTGATTTATGATACATTTGCATCTTCATTAACATTTTTGCATACATGCATGTGCATCCCTGGCTACCAAGAATCCTACCTTCTTCCTCTCCATCAGATCAGTCAAGACGATTCCTCCACACCGATATCTGACAAAAGCTCACAGAAGAAGAATCATGGGGAATTACAAACAAGATCAAGCTACTATCAGAGAACCATGCCTCCTCATGAGGGTACCTTCCACCAGTGGACCATGAAGACTTTATGTTTTTCAGAGAACATTTCATTTGCATCAAAATAAGGCCAATCTTGCCATTGTTTAGATTTCTCTAGTATTTTCAATTGTACTATTTTCGTTGTTATCAAGTACTTCTCATTGTAAGAAGCTCATTCTGTTTGAATAAATAAAAATAATGCAATATACATGTTTTTCTCAAATCATTTCATTTTTGTCATTATGTTCATTGATATTCAACTCATTTGACTAGAGCAATTAAAAAAGGAGAATGATGAAAATCAAAAACACATGCATTACTAACTGTATGCTTTTGGAACAAAGATCCTGCTGACGATGTACAGGCATTATTTCAATTCCCAAACACTGGAGTTATAAGGGAGTGAAACCCTCGTCAACCCCTTTGAGCCTAAGGAGTAGTAGTTTCTTTTCAAAAAATACAAAACCCTCAATCTTAACCAGGGGCAGGGTAGTCTTCAGTTAGTGCGACCAAGCGCTCAACTTTCAGGTATTCCATCAGAGGATCAATCAAATTCTATCTCTCGCAACAAAAAAGGAAGAACACAATCCACAATGGATGTGTCTCATTCACTAAGAAGAAGGCAGTCACAACCTTTTCATCAAGTCGATCACAAAAGTCATACAACTTGTTCCCGAACGAGACGAAAAAAGAATGAAAAGAAAGTTATGAATCGCGAAAAAAAGAAAGAAACAATAGCCCGCTAAGTCAAAAAGAAAAGAAAAGCTTTGAAGCAAATGACTTAGGCAAAAATTAGGGCATATCCCGCTGGACGACGAAAACCAAATTCAAAAGAAACTTTTTGTCCAGGCAAAAGTTAGGGATAGAAAAAGGCAAAAGCAAAAGAAGAATCCTCAGAGGGACAAGTTGTTGTGACCATCAACGAAAGCACCAAAGGGTGACTGCCACCTCCATCAAAGCCATAAAGGATCCTCATCCAGCACAATCCTTCCTGAAAGGTGAATACTCATGTCAAACTATCTGAACATAGGACTGGAGAACATCACGAAGAAGGGGTGGGTTAAGTAGAACTTGAGCCTTTATCCTTTGTTTCTTAAACCGTGAACCCGACCACGTTACAACCCTCAAAAGTCCTAATTGAAGCAGGGTTCGTTCCGAAAGCATACAAACTGTAAAATCATGTCAAAACTGACTCCTAATGTTGCTGTGTCATTTGTGTTAGTATCAGTACAACATTTTGACAAATAAAACTTTTCTTTGAGATTAACATGTGCATTGCATTCTCATTATCCTTTTCAAAACAGAATTGTCTCCAACTTGAAATTAAGTACTTGATACCAAGGAAAGTCCAACATTGAAATTCCGTCGAGTAGTCTTACAAAGGCAAAGGTTGGTCATCCGCTGAGCAAATATCCAAAGAATCCATTAAGTGGAAGAGTTCCTTTCAATCTGGGGCATTCAATCATCCCATGATCTACACTGGGGCAGACCATTACAAATCTCCATGATTCGAGCATTATCAAAGTCCTACATCAAAAGATCCTGCAAGCTGGGGCAAGCTAGTAACAATTCATCTCTTCATCTTCAAGCAAGTGTCAGATATCGAGATAAGTGTCGAGGAGTCAAGCCACACTTCACCTTCACAAGTTCTATCCTTCAAGCAAGGACCTTTCCGCAAAGGCATCCTCTATCCACTCCTTATATCATGGAAACAATCATTCCATTCATAATCATACATACATCATGCATATCATTGCATTCTCATTATCATTTCTCCCACATGATCCAATCATCAATAAAGCAGGGGCATCCACCCTACCTTGATTCTCAAGCAAAGTTTCAGAACTCCATCTAATCTATTCCCCACAATAGCAGACACCCTGATCAATCAGTACACTGCATATAGAAATCATTGCATTGCATTTCCAGAAGTGCACAAATAAATCAAACATTTGCATGTGAAGCATAAGCCAAGTTACTCATCAGATGGGTTCTCTACAAGCAATCAATTGATATTCCACTGGGGCACTCAGAGTTACCATTGTGGTGTCATCTCCTCAAGTCAATCATGTTCATCTTGCTTCAACCCAGAGTTGGTGTCTTTGTGTTCAACCTAGAGTTGACCTTCCTTTCATCTTTTAACCCCGAGTTAATTATCTTTTCCCACTCACCCAGAGTTGACGGTCTTCCTTTATTCAACCCAGAGTTGACCCTTACCTTTTCCCCACTCACCCAGAGTTGACGGTCACCTTTTATTCAACCCAGAGTTGATGTTTGTCTTTTATTCAACCCAGAGTTGATGCTTATCTTTTTCCCACTCAACCCAGAGTTGATGGTTGTCTTGTTTCTTTCCCACTCACTCAGAGTTGACGGTCACCTTTTATTCAACCCAGAGTTGATGTTTGTCTTTTATTCAACCCAGAGTTGATGCTTATCTTTTTCCCACTCAACCCAGAGTTGATGGTTGTCTTGTTTCTTTCCCTCTCACCCAGAGTTGACGGATATTTCTTCTTGTTTCTTTTCCCACTCAACCCAGAGTTGACGGTTATCTTTTACTCAACCCAGAGTTGACCCTTCTCTTTTTTCCACTCAACCCAGAGTTGATGGTTGTCTTCTTGTCTTTTTCCCACTCAACCCAGAGTTGAATTCCACTTCATTCCTAACCCAGGGTTACTTCGTTCGATCCAGAATTGACGCAGTTTTCCTTAGTGGATTTGACATCATCTTATCCCCAGTGGATCACATCTCATCATAAGACAAATTTTCAAGTTTACTTGGTATTTAATCTTCTTCTACCTTGAATGCTTGAAAGGCTAGCGCCAATCTCGCTCTCAGGTTTAAGACGATTAAATAGGGGCAGCTGTCATACCCCAAATTTGTCCTACCCTACTCATATGGCTTATGGTTCATGTACATACATCACTTAGGTCATAACTCACATTCATGCAGTCGTATCATTGGTACTATTCAAAAGGCTAGCAAAGAAAGAGCTCTATTGCAAAGAATTGAATCGGACTTTAAGGATAGAGCAGAGAGATTGAGTCGGAGAGAAAAAGGACGAGATAAGGGAGGAGGCGTTTTGTGCGCTACGGCGAGATTTGATCGGCGACGGTGGAAAGAGTTGCGTCGGCGCCGTTTTGCGAGTGAGAAAGAGAGAGTCTGAGGGAATGAGAAAGTTGAAGCGTCACCTAACTTACCCTAATCCCCAATCTTATTTTATTTCTTTTTATTTTTTTTATTTATTATTCAATTATTTGCTTCTAATAAATTCTGAAAAGAAAATAAAAATGGATTAAACAAAACATTCTGGGCCGGATTTCAGTTCACACCCCCCTGTGGCCCATGATACATCGTTTTTGGCATAAGAAAATCTATAACAAAATACTCACTTTTGGGCCAGACCTGGGCCCTGCGCCCCTGCTATTCAGACCACCAATAATTGCAATTTGCACCCCTTGTTCATACTAGATTCAAGTTTTAATTAGTTTTTCCCATTTCTTTTAGTAATAAAATCACTAATCTTCACTATCATTCTTAGACTTCAATACTAATTTTTGACATATAAAATAATCATAAAAAATATTAGTTTTTAGGCTATTTGTTTTCTAATCTTTTTACTTGACTTGTAATTCAATTCCTCTCATAAAAAATCAACATAAAAAAATAATAGTATCTTTAGTCCATTTTTTTTGTACTATGTTTTTGACTTGCTACTTCATGCTTGTGTATAACTTTGTACCATTGTATCATTCTTCGTTTTCGCTTCTAATGCGACTTTAATTTGCATGCTTCTTTAATCCTAACCTTAGGTAGAAACCATGATAATATTAGGTAGAAATTCCCTTCATGCTTAGGCTAGTTTCTTTTCCTTTTCAACCTTAAAACATCTAATAAATACTTGAATAAAATTCCCCTTAAAAAATACAAAGAAAACACTTAAAACACTAATAATCAAAGTGAAAATTCTTAAAAAGGGAATGGAAGCTTGAACATCCCTTGCTTAAGGGAATGTTCGAGTGCTTGGATCTCCCTTGCTTAAGGGTACCATTCAGGCGTAAGTTCCCAACTTCTAAAAAACACCAACCAAAGAGTAACTCGAGTTTCCCTTGCTTAAGGGATTCCACTCGAAACGCTCAAAGTCTCTCTTCATCTCGCCTCCGAGGCATTCTTTCCCTTAATCGGACATGTTGCTTCCTTTCGATCGCAGACTGGTAACGCATAAGACTCCACTCAACGAGCTGCTATCCTGACGCTAGAGTGCGAATGTAACTCCGTCCACTAAAAAACACAAAAACAAACAAAAACTAAAGAGCCGAACTACGGCGCTCTGATTCCCGAAAGGGATACGTAGGCATTAGGTCGCGGGGCCTAAGCGAGCACAATTATTTATAAACCTTATTTTCCCCGTGTTTCTTCTTTTTTTCATTTGCATGCATTCCCTTAGTAATTAAGCTTTAGATTTATAGTACACACCCTTTAGATAACAATAAACATAGGTGGATACCATCGAGTACGATGGGCGTGAGGGGTGCTAGTACCTTCCCCTTGCGTAACCGACTCCCGTACCCTATCTTTGGTCGCAAGACCTTTTCTTATCCTTATTCCAGGTTTTTTGATATTCCTTTCCCTCCTTGGGATAAATATATTGGTGGCGACTCTGTTCACATTTCGCGAGCGTGCGACAACGAGGATCAGGGCCTACATACACTACAACTAACCCGACGGCATTTTCGCCGAATGTCAGTTCGATAGGTCAAAGCGCACAGAATACTAGCTTCTCTGCCTAAGTACCCCCTTTTACCAAAAGTAGTCAAGCAGCATTTCGACAAGAAATGGATGCAAGTAACCATGATATGTTAGGAACTCTTGCTAAAGAATTGGGCTCCATCTTGAATCCGTTAGCAACAAACATTGCTAGGACTAACCAGGATAATGTGGAAACTTTCCAAAAAATATCATCTCAAATAAATCGAATGGCAGATTTTTTAAGAGTTCCACCAAATAGACGAAGGAGCAACCAATCAACTTATCAGGAAGGGGAACCCATTCTAGAACAAGTTCGAGCCATAGCACCGCCACCTAGGCCAACACCAGTCGAACAAAACCAAGTGATAGACTTAGAAACTCGAAGTCAAACGACTAACGCTGGCCAACAAGCAGTTGCCCAGCAACAACCTAATCTAGTTGTAGTAAGAAGAAACGAACATCCTGACGAAGTGGTCCATAGGGTTAGGAGAGACAATTTGGCAACAGAGAACAATCTCACTGCCATGATAGAGAGAATAATGGCTTACAATGGCCTTAATACCGGGCTTCGACGCCCAAATTATACATCCCCAATAGCAGAATATATCATGCAAACAAAATTGCCAAGGGGTACCAAAGTACCAAAATTTACTAAATTTTCAGGGGACACCAATGAGTCTACCGTGGAGCACATAACCATATATCTGACGAAAGCTGGGGATCTAGCGGGGAACGAAGATTTAAGGATTAAATACTTCCCTAGTTCGCTAACAAAAAATGCTTTTGTTTGGTTCACCACGCTGCCCCCAAATTCCATAGATGCATGGGCACACTTGGAGAGATTATTCCATGAACAATTTTACATGGGGCAAACCAAGATAAGTCTGAAAGAACTGGCTAGCATCAAGAGGAAGTTCACGGAATCTATAGATGATTACTTAAACAGGTTCCGTTTGTTGAAATCAAGATGCTTCACGACTGTCCCAGAGCATGAATTAGTTGAAATGGCTGCAGGTGGCCTAGATTATTCAATTCGAAAGAAACTGGATACTCAATACCTAAGAGATATGGCACAATTGGCAGACAGGGTTCGACAAGTCGAACGATTAAAAGCAGAAAAGGCCAGAGCAAGTAAAAGTTATAAGAAGGAGAGAGTAGCATACGTCGAAGCAGACGACGTTGATGGCGAACCTTTCGAAGATTCATACAGCATGGAAGAGGTCGAAATAGATCTTGCTGAGTTAAAAGAGGCGCCACCTTATTCTTGCAAATTGCTCACCCCTTCTAATGGAAAAAATCCAGTAGAGAATGATAAAAGCGATAGATTTCCTAAGAAAACTTATACATTTGACGTTACTAAATGTGACAAAATATTTGATTTATTAGTAAAAGATGGCCAGATGATAGTACCTCCCAATTCAAAAATTCCTCCGTTAGAACAACGGAAAGAAGCGAGGTTTTTGCAAATATCACGGTTTTTTAGGCCATAAAACTTCACAATATTTTCTTTTCAGGGATCTAATTCAGAATGCTATCAAGGATGGACGTCTGAAATTCGCTGACAAAACCAAGAACCATATGAAGGTTGACACAGATCCTTTAAGTGTGGCTGACACTAACTTGTGTGAACCACTTGACGTCAACATGGTGGAAGTATCTGAAATTGATGCTGCTGAATCGGAGATAAATTCAGGTGGAAAGCAGGCTACTGTAAGTCTAAATGCCAATTCGACCTTCAATACTGATGTTGAAGAATCCTTTGATGCTGAGATGACTGAAGATCTGAAAGGAAAAACAAGTGAGGCCACTGAAGACCTCACAATGAAGCTTTAGCAGATACGAATTTCCGAGGCTCCTCCGGCAGTTGTTAACATGGTCAATGTTAGACGGCCTTTATCTGAAATAGAAGAACTAGAAAAATGGCTGATAAGGGAGAAAGGAAATATTGAAATCCCACCAACAGGGAACAGTCTGAAGGATTATCTCTGGGATTGTCATGTGAAAAATGGTGGAAAAATGTTGATGTGCCCAAGATGTTCAGTTATGCTAAATCGAAGGGTTCAAGCCAATTTCTAAAGGGCCCTGCGAGAAAGAATGGAGCAGCCTTGGAGAGGAGGAAACTTATTGCTGAAGGTGTACCCAAGGACTGAAGAAAGCTTGGTGGGTTTCTTGGTCAGATGTCACAACGATAACTCTGAGATTGCATTGTGCCCTAGGTGTGGAGCAGTTTATGATGAATTACTAGCAAGATCATTTGAAAGGGTGTATCTCTACATGGGTCGGAAAACTCAGGGACTTCGTCCCAACTTGTATGGGTTCGATATCAGGACCCCATCAAGGAGGCCTGACAGCCCACACCCTAGAGCTCGAAGGGTCACATTCAAAGTTCCTGCCGACATACCCAGGGATAGTTGGATGCAAGCTGGTACCAGAACCAACAAATGGCGAAGTTGGGACCAAGGAGGAAGAACTGCAATGGCATATAGGAAGCAATTCCAGACTTCCAATCGAGAGATGTACAGGTTGGAGAACTACAAAGGCAAAAATCCTATGTCCAGATCCCAATGGAGAAGGCACCAGAGGATGAAGAAAGCCCAAAGGGAATACAAACCAAGGGAGACTAGAGAATCAAGTAGCAATCAAATTCCAATGCAGGGGGCAAGGACAAATAAACCTTCAGTGGAGCGTAAGCTATTCGATTCTGAAAATGAGAAAGAAGAAGAAAAAATGCATTCCAGCTCTTGGAAGGAAGACGATAGGATGACAAATGATTTCGACTCAGATGGAGTATCGTCGATAAACGTAAATTGCAATGTTGTGTTAGTACTCCCTCATGAGTTTAACCAAGAAACATAAGTTAAAGATTGTGAGGAAGCTGATGAGGAAGAGATGGCAAGACACAGACCTGTGTGTTATTATGTGCTGAACAATGGGGCAGTCGAAGAGCAGAACGCTTTCTTCGAAAGGCCTGATGAAGGTATGAGGAATCATTTGAAACCACTCTACATAAGAGCCAAGATTGAGAATGTTGGCATTAACAAAGTCTTAGTAGATGGGGGAGCAGCAGTGAACCTAATGCCCCAATACATGTTGAAGAGAATTGGTATGTTCGATACTGATATAAGACCACATAACATGGTTCTGTCCAACTATGAAGGCAAGATAGGGCAAACTTTAGGAGTAATTCAAGTGAATTTAACTGTGGGTTCCGTCACCAGGTCAACGATGTTCATGGTGATACCAGCAAAGGCTAATTACAATCTTTTGCTTGGAAGAGAGTGGATCCATGGAGTGGCGGCTGTGCCTTCGACGATGCATCAAAGACTAACCATTTGGAGAGAATATGGCATAGTAGAGAACATCGAAGGAGATCAAAGTTACTACATGGCTGAAGTCAATCAGGTCAATAAAACTAGTTTCGAGAGGAACTTGGCCAACATAGGACCTTGCCATGCTGCTGAAGATATATACACTCCAAACAGAAATGCTTTATACTATTTGTCTTTACATCCTAATGGATTCCAATGGAATAGAGAGATAATGGACGGTCCAAAAGATACCCCACCAGTGGAGCATTTACCAACAATACGACCAACAGGCTGGAATGACGACGTTGGTCATGTCTGAAGCATCTTTTTTCGAAAAGATTTCGGCTTACATAGCCGAGAACAAAAGAAACACGTCTCTCGAAGCCGAGTTATCACACATGACAGTCAGTACGGTTCAAAGAGAATCAGAAACGAGGGATTATGGAATACATTCTACCCCCCAATTCCTCGAATATCCAGTTCAAGCCAAAGAAATCTCAGGAGAGGAGATGAGTCAAAGGCTGGATGCAATCTACAACGAAGAACCTTTGGGATTCGAGAAAGACCCAATGGGGGAAAATATCAAAATGTTAGCCCAAGACCCACTCGAAGAAGTAAATCTCGGAGATGGAGATCAGAAGAGGGTAACATACATTAGTGCAAAACTGGAGCCAACCTTGAAGGCAAAAGTCATCGCGTTGTTGAAGGAGAACAAAAATTGTTTCGCATGGGATTACGACGAGATGCCTGGTTCAGGGCGAGATTTGGTCGAATTAAGGTTGCCCATAAAGGAAGGGAAAAAGCCCATCAAGCATACTCCTAGAAGGTTCGCACCAGAAATTCATTTGAAGATCAAAGCAGAGGTCGAAAGACTTCTACGATGCAAGTTCATCAGAACCACGAGGTATGTCGAATGGATTGCTAATATTGTGCCGGTTATTAAAAAGAACGGTTCATTAAGAGTATGCATAGATTTTCGTGATCTTAATGCAGCAACGCCTACGGATGAATATCCCATGCCTGTGGTAGAAATGTTAGTAGATTCAGCCGCAGGCTTCGAATATCTAAGTATGTTGGATGAATATTTTGGGTATAACCAAATCTTCATTGCAGAAGAAGATGTGTCTAAAACAGCTTTTCGTTGCCCAGGGGCCATAGGCACCTATGAATGGGTTGTAATGCCTTTTGGTTTGAAAAACGCTGGGGCAACTTATCAAAGAGCAATGAATTCTATATTCCATGATTTTATAGAAACTTTCATGCAAGTATACATAGATGACATTATGGTGAAATCTGTTTCAGATAACAGTCGTCTGGACCATCTGAGCCAATCATTCGAGAGAATGAGAAAACATGGCTTAAAGATGAACCCCCTTAAATGTGCTTTCTTTGTGCAGGCTGGAGATTTCCTGGGCTTCGTTGTCCACAAAAAGGGAATAGAAATTAATCAAAATAAAACAAAGGCTATTATGGAAACAAAGCCTCCATCCACGAAGAAAGAATTACAGTCTTTACTGGGAAAGATAAACTTCTTGAGAAGATTCATCTCTAACTTGAGTGGACGCACGCAAGCTTTTTCTCCTTTACTTCAACTAAAGCAAGGAAAGTTCGAATGGTGTGCTGAGCATCAAGAAGCCTTCGAGAAGATAACGCAATACTTGATGCATCCACCAATTTTATCTCCCCCAAATGGGAAGAAACACATGCGCCTGTATATTTCAGCGTCAGATAATACAATAGGTAGCATGTTAGCTCAAGAAGATGATAATGGCATCGAAAGAGCCATTTATTACTTAAGTAGAGTGCTCAATGATGCACAGACTAGGTATAATGCAATAGAAAAACTCTGTCTTTGTCTATATTTCTCTTGTATCAAACTAAAGTATTATATAAAGCCAGTTGATATTTATGTTTCGTCTCATTGTGATGTGATTAAACACATGCTATCAAAGCCTATATTGCATAGTCGAATTGGCAAATGGGCGTTGGCCCTTACTGAGTACTCTTTGATATTTCAACCCCTTAAAGCAATGAAAGGTCAGATCGTATCAGATTTCATTGTTGACCATGCAGTGGTTGAAAACCCTTAACAATACGTAGAATTGAAGCCTTGGAAGCTATACTTCGATGGTTCAACCCATAAAGAAGGAACTGGCGTTGGAATACTAATAATTGCTCCTGATGGAATTCCAACAAAGCTCAAGTACAAAATTGAAGGTCCCTTATGCTCCAACAACGAAGCTGAATATGAAGCACTGATTACTGGACTTGAAGCTTTGTTAGAACTGGGGGCAACTAGAGTCGAAATTAAAGGAGACTCTGAACTGGTGATTAAGCAGTTGACGAAAGAATACAAATGTATCAAAGAAAATTTGATCATGTATTGTGTCATAGCAAATAGGATGCTCAAAAAATTCGAGTACGTGGATTTAAATCACGTTTCAAGGTTGAAAAATCAAGAAGTGAATGATTTGGCACAATTAGCTTCAGGATACAGGGTATCAAAAGAAAAACTAGAAGAGCTGATCGAAGTAAGAGGCAAGGCAATGGCTACCAGGCTCTCCCCAAGTGACTTGGAGAATTCACAATTAGGTTTTGCCAACAATCAAGAGTTTGAAGTTTTGAATATAGACTCTTTAGCAGACACAGATTGGAGAAGTCCAATTGTGAACTATTTAAAAGACCCTTCGACAGACACAGATAGAAAGGTAAAATATCGAGCTTTATCATACTTTTTAATGGGAAATGAATTGTTTAAGAAAACTCCCGAAGGAGTTTTATTAAAGTGTCTGGGCGAAGCAGAAGCATATTTGGCTCTCTCAAATGTACATAGCGGAGCATGTGGTGCGCACCAAGCGGGGCACAAAATGAAATGGCTTTTGTTTCGATACGGAATGTATTGGCCTTCTATGTTGAAAGATTGCATAGAATTTGCAAAGGGATGTCAGGAATGTCAAGAACATGCAGGTATTCAACATGCTCCTGCAAACGAGTTAAGTTCAATAATAAAACCATGGCCTTTTAGAGGTTGGGCATTAGATTTAATTGGAGAAATTCACCCCAAGTCTTCTAGAGGTCAAAGGTATATTTTGGTAGGAATAGACTACTTCACAAAATGGGTCGAAGCGATACCACTTGCGAATGTGGATCAGGAGGCCGTGATTGAGTTTATTCAAAAACACATCATATACAGGTTCGGAATCCCAGAAAGTATAACCACAGACCAAGGATCAGTGTTCACTGGGCGAAAGATGCAAGATTTCGCCAAAGAGATAGGGTTCAAGTTGTTTACCTCTACACCTTACTATGCTCAGGCAAATGGACAAGTCGAAGCAGCAAATAAGATAATAATTGGTCTTATAAAGAAACATGTAGGGAAAAAACCTAAGAATTGGCATAAAACTTTGGACCAAGCGCTTTGGGCTTGTCGAACATCGCCAAAAGAAGCTACAAACACAACACCTTTCCAATTGACGTTTGGACATGACGCAGTGCTTCCAGTCGAAATATACCTGCAATCAGTCAGGATCCAAAGGCAAGCAGAAATTCCTCCAAACACTTACTGGGAATTGATGATGAATGAATTAGTAGATTTGGACGAAGACAGACTTCGAGCATTGGAGATGATAAAAAAAAAAAGTGTCCAGAGCATACAATAAAAAGGTGAAAGGTAAAACGTTTATCAGTAATGACTTAGTTTGGAAAGCTATTTTACCTATAGATCGAAAGAATCAGGCGTTAGGTAAATGGTCCCCACATTGGGAAGGCCCTTTTCGAATCTTGAAAGTGTTCTCAAATAACGCTTATGAGATAGAAGAATTGGCAGAAGATCGTAGGATCTTAAGGGTAAACGGGAAGTATCTGAAAAGATACAAACCAAGCATGCACGAAGTTAAGATTGCAAAAACGTAGATATTCAAAGGATGCTACGTAGGCCAAAATGGTTGAACAAGCACCAAAATGGCTTTATATTCAAAAGTGTTATGTGATAAGTAAAATAAACACAGACAAAGCAGTATCAAAATGCATTTCATTAAGATTGGAATACATTACATTTCTGAAAAAGATTATGTTTCCATTAACAAAAGGACTACAAATGAAAAGAAATATGCTAGAGATGAACAAAAGGAGGCATTCAGAAGATTTTGGATAATAAAAAACTAAGGCCTATAACACCTTCATCAAAGCCTCAAATAAAGTATCCTCTAGTTGACCCTTTGCTCTAAACCCTCCAAGGATAGCAGGGGCAAGCTTTCTGCTTCGAACATGTCTAGAGACCCCGAGTTGCACATACCTCTCACTATGCCCTTTTTGAGGAACATGTAGGACAAGAATCTTCCATAAGGAAGACACGTGACCACACCTTGGCGAGAAGCAGCCATGGAGACAGCTTCGACTAGCCCTTTGAAGATCAGCAATGGGAATTTAATCTTCTTTCCCCGGAGGGCGCGGAGTATAAACTCCAGATCCTCCATCATGATGCTATCTAGGTTATGGCTTCGTGGGCGGAAATTACCCACCAAAAGCTGGTGCCAAATCTTGATGACTTTATTACTAAAAGGGTCCTTTTCCATGAGGGTCCTCAACATATGATAGGTGGTCATGTTGATGGTGTTGTCATCAAAAGCTTCTCCATAGTTTTCACATCTCAGCAAGTCAGAGATGGTGGAAGGAGTGATGGTAATGTGAGCCCTTCGAACCTCAGATATGATAGTGGTCCTCCCTTCCGGATCTATGCGCAGTGACGCAAACATCCAGAAATCTGCTAACATATTGGGATAAACGGATCCCTCCAGGATTTCAGGATAGAACCCAAGATGTTGGTTAGCAAAGAGTGCGTTGAAGCTGATATGGTTTTCATCAAACTCCTCCTCATAAAGTTTGAACTCTTTCTTGATACAGGCTCTGATGGTATTGTAGGTTAAGGGTTGCGCCATTTGAGAAAAAAAAGATTTGATTAAACTATGTGTTTGAGAGGATGCAAGAGGAAGAAAGCAAAATATTGATAAGAGTTTAGTGAAAGTGTGAAGAAAGGAGTAGAACGCTAACGCCTTATATAGACTATGTTGGCAGAAGGAACGGTTTATGTCTTGATTATTGATTGGACTGCGTTTGGTATCCCCAAGAGAAGTTATGGCCTCCGCCATTTCCCGCCTTGGAAGTTGAGAAGTAATCATGATTGAAAACTGATGCACGCACGTCTCAAATAGACGTTTTGAAAAAGGTGATGTCATCATTTAATGATGGTCATGGCTAAGGGAAGTGGAAACGTCAAGTCTAGGTTCAAGGGGCTGCGAAGGGTAATCATGTCACGTGGTTATATTTATTAAAATCACTGTGACAAATAAAAATATATTTTGGCAAATTTTAAGAATTGCTAAAATACTACTCATGACAACTGCAAAATTAGATGTGCAAAAGATAAAATTGCATATAGATTGTGGAGGAAGTTGAATTACAAAATAAACTAAGACTGGAATACAAGAAGAGTAATCTAAGGTCCAAAGTGGCTAATTAAAATCTTTGGGAAGGTTATCTTTTATCTTCGAGTACTGGATCTCCCATAAGGACATATGACGTTCGATCAATGCCTGTTGTCTTTTCAGTTCTTCAATCTCTGGCACTAGCTTCTGTGCCGTCTCGAAGTGTCAAATCCCCAACTGCGCCACTTCAGTTAATTCATCTTGATTGGTTTTTTGGATTTCTACCTGACGAGACTGGGCATCCTTTATCTTCCCTTTGAGTTGCTCAATTTCTTGTTTCCAGGCTTTGATATTTGCCTCACACTCTTCATATTCTCGCTGGTTCTTCGAACGCTCGAGCTTAAGGGTGTCAGCCTTCTTCGTTGCATTGTTAGCAGCTTCCCATGAAGAACTGTGAGAAGTCATTTTTGCTGTGAGTTGTCCGTCAATATCCCGTTTTCGAAGGAGATTAGATTGGAGTTGTTCAATCAGAGAACTCAATAAAACAATTACTTCTGAGACTTCCACTGGAACAAGAAGTAAGTCCACTTTTTTCAAAAGGTTGTTTAGACCATAATATTTGGTGGAATCCTTGCTGAGAGCTTCGACAAGGTTGGTTTCAAAGAACCTCTCCCTTATCTGATGAAGGAGTTTAGGAATATCATCCTTGTCACCAGCACCTGCCAAGACATTCGGAGGAGTTCCAAGGGGCGGAGCGCCATCAATACTCATCATGGTTTTGAGGAAGCTCAGAGGATCAGTTTTCTTGAGTTGCTATAGTTCTAAGGGAGTAAGCATCGCAGGGGCTTGCTTCGAAGTAGTCACAGGAGTGACTATAGTCCCAAGGTTCGAAGTTTCATTAGAACCAGGTGTAGGCAGTTTGGAAGTTTCTTCTGCAGCATCTTGTTCAGATATAGTGTCTTCGCTGCCAGTTGGTTGTCCAGCTGCGTTACCACTATTTGAACATTGCGGGTTCTCCTCCATAGTTTCATCTTGATGAATGGGTGGAGATTCATTATTTGAATGGCTTTCTTCAGCAGACGCAGCCGGAATGATGGTTGCAAGAGGTTGAGTGTCTTCGAGAACGGGAGAAAGCACATGAGATTTATGTTGAGAAACACCTGCGATGGACAGTTAGAATCGATCAAAACAGAGAAAAGGGCAGAAAGCCCATCTGTCATTCGAGAGAGTGGATATTTACCTCGAAGGTTGTCAAGGTCAATGTGTAAACTTGAGGTTTTGAGATCACAAGTAGCGGTACCAGCATCATCCTGCATTTACAAGGTAAAATGTGAACTTAATCATTAGAATTAGAATGTAAGGAAATGATTAAATTGTGAAACCCAAAATACCTTGGTCGGAATGTTGTCAGGACTGGAGTTATGACTCTCCACAATGGGGATAGTTCTAGCAGCCTTCAAGGGTGAGTCCTCAGAAGATACCTTGTCACTCGAAGAAGTGAGCTTCGAAGTCCCAGATCCCTTTCCTTTTACTGAAGGGGTGGCAGCTTTCTGTTTTTTCTTTATTGCTTGTCTAGTACGAGGAGGAGATTTATCCTCATCGTCTGAATCGGCTGTTGGGGGAACTTTTCGCTTCGAAGACGCTGGAGGTTTCAAGCTCTGAAGTACATATTAAAACCAAGTGAGTGATATTCATTAAGTTTCACAAGTTAAAATATAAGGTATCCATGTACCGTAGGTTTCTTGCCAGTAGTGACAGAATAACTCCCACTCGCCCTGGTGTTCCTCGAAGTTCCAGAACCCTTTTGTACAGGGGCTTCCTTGATTTGTCTCTTTCGAGCAACAGTTGTGAACAAAATATAAATCAGTATTTCAATGAAAAAGGGAAAATTAGTCGAAGGATTGTCTAAACCCCAACCTTCAGATATTGGAGTCAAAATGCGAACGTGCTCAAGATCTATATGAAGATGTCCTTTGAAAGTATCCAAGGTATGCTTAGTCGGGACCACTCGTTCAGCGTATTTTTTAGATTCTTCCTGAAGAATTTTTATGAGATTCCCACACACAAACCAGTCTGGAAAAGGAGGGCTTAAGGCCACCCCAAAATCAGCACTAGGAAGTGGAGGAAATTTGGAGGATGGAGTTCAAAAGCCACTTTATAACGTAGTTCAGGTCGAACAGACGTAGGCAATTTCAACTTATCCAGTTTAGCAGAAAACTTTTCACGTAAAGTAACCGCAGCCTCACGAACGGTCTGACTAAGGTCATCAGGCCTGTAGATAGTTTCAAAGAACTTTTGAAATGCCCGAATTTCTTTAATATGAGTCGAAGTACCTTTCTGGAAATTCTCCTGCACATCAGCAAAAGTTGCAGTTAGTTCCCGAGTAAGGCTTTCAGCATCAAAGATTTGCGCAGAATAATATTCTGTCCACCATTGATGAAAATCTATGGTAGAATAAAAAGCATGCTCGAAGGAAACGGGAGACAAAGTGGTGATGCCAACATATCGGGAGATTTTTTATTCATATTCATCTTCTGCCAGATGCGAAGTGTGTAGACACATGTGATTCCTTTTGTCATACAAACACTTTGGTTTGAGTTGAACCAGCCCAAATTATCTTGAAACTAGATTTGGTTGATAGCAAAGGAGACATCAATGACTTTTTGCAGATCAAAGTCGGTGATATAACAGTTTTGGGGTGAGGAAAGCTTCCCAGATGGCCATAGATTCAGCTTGTTGATCAGGGGAAGTTGCTGGAAACTCTCGAGTAAACCATTCGGGACCCACCTTACGTTGTACGAATGGGGCCATCGAAGGAGTGAATTGATAACGTTTAGCGAACATCATTATGAATGCCAGGAAGGTTTCACGAAGTTTTCCACTTTCTTCCTTTGGAGTTAGGTAAGCCAATCTGGTTCCTTCCACTGTTCGATCCTTTATGGTTGCACTTTCTTCATCCACAACATTTTTATATGGGAGGTGAGCCTCGAAAGTGGCATTAAGCCATAGTTGCATCAACCAGAAAGGACCAGCGAAAAGAAGAGATCCTGTTGTGTAGTGCTTAACAAGGTCCGTTGCTTCACCAAGATTCTCATAAAGAAATCCTAGAATCAACTGGCCTAAGTTTAATTTCTTCCCAGCATTTAACTGGTTGGCCATGCTGAGATATCTTTTGGCTACTTGTATGGACCTAGAGCAAAAGACGCATCTCGAGATCCAAAGTGCTAGAAATGCTATGTGTTCTTCGTCAGAAACGTCTGGGTCCGTTTCGTTGTGGTAGTGCTGAATGAAGGCAGTATAAGTGATTGTTGCTTCGCTAAATTGAATGGTGTCAATATCCATGAAATTGGGGTCGAAGGTTTCTCCAGTTGGTCGAAGCCCTGTGATAGCAGCTACATCGAAGAGGGTAGGGGTAACCATCCCGCATGGAAGGTGAAAGGTATTGTGAGAAACATCCCAGAAGTAAACTGACGCTACTAACATGGTTTGGTTATATTCTAAACCTGTTTTGGATAATTGGATTGAATCATAAATCCCTAGTTGTTTCCAAAAAGACGCTTTTTGCTTTTCTACCTTCGTTAGCCAAGCATAATACAGTTCAGGATCCTTTGCTAAAGGGATTGACCTAAAGACTTTCACAAAATTGGTTACATAGTTTAACCTAATTTTCTCTAAGACCAAAGGAGTTTCAGTTGAGGTCTCTTTTGGGCTATCAGGGTTAGCTGAGACTAGGTGACCTTCATCATCTATCTTATTCTTGCTAACTAATGGCCTAGTTTTGTAATAGGCAGGGAAGAATTTACTCAAAGAGGGGTTATTTCCTCCTGGTAACGGACCCATGAAAGCATGAGTTTTTCCAGAAAGTTCAAAAGGGATGATTACCTGAGAAGCGTAGATAGCGCGCGCCTCTGCGTCATTTGGGTCTGGAAGATGTTCTTGATTCTTTATCTGTGTAGGACGTTGGAATTTTTGAATGGGTTGAAGAGCATTTGAAGAAGACGCCATGATTGAATTTGATTTGAGAAATAGGTTAAAAGAGGACAAAGAAGATTTTTCTCTTCTGTGAAAATAGAAGTGGAAGTTATGCGAGGGTAAAAGTTCAAGTATTTAAAGGTTTAACGGAAACCCTTTCAAATCTTTTGGGTAAAAGTCAAAGACACGCGGCAGATGTTGATTTAATCCAACGGCGGTCGAATAATTATTAGCTTTACTCCAAGTATATAGGAGTAATGATCATGAGGTAATGACAGAACGTGGGAATGTAAGTTCTGAGAGGACATCTTTGAAAATGATAAGACGTTTTGAAAGTAGAGCCATAAATGATTATGACGTTAGTCAGTTGTCTTGGAACTCTTAGAAGTGAGTAAAACAAAAGCTCGTTATAACAAGAAACGCCTATTTCTCTTGTTCTTCGAAACAGGCATTTATTGGGGGCAATTTGTTGGCTGGGGATTTCGTTTGGAAATAATATCCTTTGAAGAGTTACAAATCGAAGGAAGATGGTTACTGATGACCATTTCTGAGTTTAAAAATGGCTACTGATGGCCATGTTTCGAGGATGTTGGTTTGAGTTGGAATAAAGATGGTTAGACTTGGAGCTAATTCGAAGAGGAATATCTTTAAAAGACTTAAACGTTTTTGCGAAATACGTAAAGTACTGAGGCTGAGCGTGTCTTCGCGGCATTCTCGATTCTGGTCGCGTTGCCACGTGTCGAAAGAAGATTCAGGCGAGATGATTTGAATTTCGAAGTAGTTTGTGTAACTGCACAAAGACAGATGGCATCCCAGGGTTTTCTTGTGGGCAGCGTGGCGTTAGATTAATATAGGACCGTTAGGGTCGAAATTAGTATAAATAAGGGTCTTAATGTTAGGATTCCGTGTGTTCATTTTGTACAAACCACTCACAAAATCACTCAAGTATCAAGTGTTTAAGAGAACGAGTTCGCTGAGAAATGTACGTATGACACCAACATCAATTTAAATACATTTGTGTTTTCCTTTATTCAAGTATCTTTTCATTATTATTGCTTCCATTTACTTCCTGTTATTTATCTTCTTGCATTCTTTTCGTTGCGTCTAAACTTTAATTTCGAAACACTTTACATTCCTGCATTTTACATTACTGCATGTTATATTCCTGCACTTTACTTTTTACGCAATTTACATGCTTTTATTTATGTTTCTTTGAAAATTATATTAACTCGTATGACCAGTATTGTTTCAAGTGAAAATTCATAAGATCGAATCACAAAACAAGTTTTCTCGAAGTCAGAACAGGCAAACATGAATCGAATCATTCAAAAGACATTTGTTTGACTATGTCTTAGGATCAATCTAGTCGATCCTGCGAGTAACCAAAGTATATTTTATAGTTTGGAGGACTAGCGGTTGTTTACCGGAAATCACCGTAAATAGTATCTCATGACAGCGAGGAAGAACATTGTCAGTGTGGTCCAACTGAGACTGATGAGTCTGCAAGATCTCCTCATAGTCTGGTTTCAATGGTGATCTCGTTGCAGTAGGGAGCATGTATGGGTGTGACACTGTGAAATACCAAGTGATCTACCCGTCGGTGCAACTCCAGTCTCTCTCTGACCTGGTCGCCTGAGCCTCGTCAGGAACCATGTGATGCTCAAAGTCTGCAAAGACCTCATATATCTGCAGACGAGTAATGACGATATGAGCGGAGACGAAAGGGTGGCAAGGAATCATCTGACAGTAGCCAAACTGCCGCATGACACGCTCCAAAAGATAACGAACATTGATAGTCGAACTGATAGTCAACCATCCAGAATATTGGGCAACGTCATCCCACGACACAGTTTCACGCTGAGAAGCATAACTGTCGTATCAGATGTCCTCTGCAACCATGCAGTCAAGAAAGTGCCTATAAGGAGCTGGCACCAAGTGCCCTATAAGGGGGATGAAGGCACTACCACGCGGCATGACCTATGTGTAGCCAGACACCTCTCCCCTGCCAATGATCATGGGGAAGTGTTGTAATATCCAACCCTGAAAAAAACACGGGGATCAAACATTATCACAAATATATAATGAACAACTTTGAGAAAAAATTTAATGATATAAGGTTGTTACCACTAAGAGGGAAAAACTGCCAGCCACAATCCTTGCCTTTCACAGGCATCCCTCTCCGAGTCTATGGTAGTTGTACGTCTATGTAGCCGCTCTCCAATTGTACTCATGGATATGTGTGGTATCCGATAAGTACCTCAGGTAAACGACTTCTGTGTACTAGGAGTTGGTGTCCACAAACAGTTGAATGCCTAACAAAAATAGGAAGTAACATCTCAACACCTGCTTCCTGTGTATGTCCTCCTCTACTAGGTCACCAGCATCCTGCTGTGCCGCAAGGAGCTCAGCCTCGTACCGCCGCGTTAAGAAGGAAAACCTCACGGGCATGCTGCGGGTCCTCTCCACCTCCACAAGCGCGTCCTTAGAATCAGCCACGAGCTTAACAATCATAGCCTCCCTCGATTCCTCCTTCGTCAGCCTACCGTGACCAAGAAGGGTTCTCTGATAGGTATATGCAGGAGGCATGTGTTGTCATTAAGAGTGATGGTAACCTCACCATGTGGTAGATGGAATGACGATGTCTTTGGGTGTCACCTCTCTTCAAATGCCATCAGCATTCCAGTATGTATCTTGTGGTACCCAATCTGAAAGAGGTCCTTCATCCTAGAAATCGTGAGGACATCCAGGAACCACGACTCAGTAGGCTGCACGAGAGAGACAATATTTCGGACGTGGTTGTAGAACTTTTGTGGATGCCTATCCTAAAATATTTCAAACAAAACACTGTTAATAATAAGCAAAGTTATAAATAAATAATCAGCAGCTGATGAAAAAAAAAGTAATAAGTAATAAATCTAAGAAATTTTAACTCTCCGTCCCAGATATGTCTGGCTGAATGATTTATATAGCCTGTCAACATGGATAAATATGAAGGACCCCTTGGGTAGACGACAAGCGCCTCAGCCGCACCAGCCTCCTCGTGCAGCTCAGGAGGTGGCACCGGAGATTCAACATCCCTCTCCGAAGGTGACACAGGAGTAGAAGAAGTGTCTCGACAATGTCTGCAGGAGGAGGGCGTCTGTGAGGAACCCTCACCATAATCTCGAGGCCTCCGGGATGAGGTAGTAGATGCGGAAGGCTCCTCTGCTGGAATGGATGTAACAAGTACCTCTGCTAGAACGGGGATATCAAGTGCATTTTCTGGAACAAAGGCTCCATCCTTCACCAGTGAGACTATCTACATCCGTGCACGTCGCATGAAGGCATGTTGTGCAACCCTCCTAGATATAATGCGGTCTGGATGGTCGGTCATAATGTCTGCATTATATTACAAATAAAGTTGGATTAGATACAATTAATTTATAAACAAGAAACGAAAAAAAAAACAAATTTACTTTCGTAGATGCAAATACAAAACTCTTCCGTAGGTGTATCTACGAAACAAGCTTACATTTCAAAAAACCAGGGTTGTTCCATAGGTGCATCTACGAAACGATCTAACGTTTCATTTGTTCTGCAGATGCACTTACGGAACATTCTGAAACTCCAACAACGCAGCAATGACGTGTGTCACTGTTCCAGAGGCTTAAAAATTTCATTTTGGTGGCTTGATCGTCCGTTTTACACATCAAACAATAGCTACATTGTCTCTAAACTATATTTCTAAAACTAACTAATAATTTATACACCTAAAAGTGTAGTCAAACTCTATTACAGGAAATACTTGAAAACAATTTGAAAACTTATCGATTATATTGAGTTTTGAAGTTGTCTGAATGTGTTGATCGTTGATGCACACGTTTACCGCCGAACTCGAGAGAAAAAAACAAATTTGGTGGATTTTGATTTTTGAGGTTGAGAGAGTTTGAGAGTTTGAAAAAGAAGAAAGTGAAGAATGAGGAAGAAGAAGAGTATGACGCAAATATAACATCAAATGCTTCCGTAGATGCAATATGAAAGTCTTCCGTAGATGCACATACAGAACAAAACAACTTTAAAATAAAAAAGTGCTTCCAAAAATACATCTACAGAATCAGGAGGCATTTTTGACAATGCGCATGGAGCATAAGAGACCCAAGGGGTGGGGTTAGAGTTTCTCTAAAAAAATTAGATTTAAAAATTATCTAAAAGTTGATTTGAGAATTAAAAAAACTAATGAAATATTTATTGTAAATGAGCTTGTAGTTCTAATATATATTTTAAAACTATAAAGATAGCACCTAACGAATTGATCAAAATAATTATTTATATAATTATTTATGTTTAAAATGTAAATATTGGTGGCAAATTATATGGTACCCTCCGTTGTTTTAAATATAGGGGACAATTTCTCTACCCATCATAAAAAGTTGGGTAGTCTACATTCCACCAATCATATTGCATCATTTAATTTAATTTTATTTAATTAATTATTAAATAGTACATTTTTCCTAAACATTTTACAGTAAAATAATTCTACCTAACTTTTTGTGTTGGGTAGATAAGAATTCGCCTTAAATATAACCATCTTTTTTACCTTTATTATGAAATCTCATGCAAATTTCATTGATATTGTGATTTAGATACCACTGCAGTCAAGTTTTAAGTGAAATCAATAACATGTATTAATTTTTGTTATAAGTTTTTTATTTAAATCGTTAATTTTTAGATTTTCTTATTAATTTCATATTAGTGTAGTTTTTACATGTTTTCATCTTACTTAAGTTATTTAATTTTTCTTCATCTAATTTATTCTTCTTATCACACAATTATGTCTTTTTTCTACATTCTCAAACCACATAAGTCGATTTTCACCACATGATATACTCTTCTTACAATAAAATCTACAAGTCTTCTCTCTATGTGCCCTAACCACCTAAGTATATTTTCACCATCTTTTCTACTATAGACGCTACCTCAACATTTTGTATAATATTTTCATTTATAATCTTATCATGTCTAGTCTTACCACACATGCAACACAATATTTATGTATTTGATTATGAGTCTTACAAGGTATGGTTGCTTAACTAATTATAAAATAATTTAAGTTTCGCTACATTCCATGTATGAAGCAGTGCATCCCTAAATATGACTTCTAGAATGTAGACTCATTTCCATGTATTAGAGGTGAGTCGATATGGTATATCCCAATTAGGTGCTAGTTTTCCTCCCGATGCATCTATGCCACCAACATCTACCCTTATTAGCATGAGATATCCTACGGTGAAAGCTCCAAATAAAATTTTCTTGTTATACTTGTATGTCATTCTTTAGTTTACCAAGATCATGCTTAAGACGGTCCAATCTCTTATTTCTTCTAAGAGATCTAACTCTTCTCTGCTGTTATTTTCATTGTTCTTCCAAAAGGCTCGGTGAGAAGTTCTTCAGCTAAGCTCTTAATTTTCTACGAGGATTATCGCTTTAGATTCGTAGGTGATCCGAAAGGTGTTACTTTGGTGAAAGAATGTGGGGTGGTACAATAAGCTCACAAAACACGTGGAAGTTTCTCCGTCTAGTTTCCTTCGGAGTTATCCACTCTTCTTTATAATCCTTTCAATAAGACCTTGTTTGTTAATTCGGATTGACCGTTGGTTTGCGGTTGCTCTACAAAAGTCAAATAATATGTTATTCACAGGTCATATATTAACTCTTTGAATATATTGTTTGTGAATTGTGTGCATTTGTCAATCACCATTTTTTGCAAAATGCTAGATTGGGTGAGTATAATTTTTTCAAATGGTTTTGCCTTGATCCATTTTTTAAAATAGTCAACGACCATAATCAGGAACTTAAGATGTTTGTGTGCTAGTAGAAAAGAGCCTAATATGTCCACCCCTACCACTCTAAAGGTCACGAGGAGAATAAAATTCTTATATATGATGGAGGGGGGCTGATAAATGTCATTGTGTCTCTGGAAATTATTGCATTATACATGTAATATGACATCTTCCCTCATGGTCAACTAAAAATTCCCAACCTTGAGGGTCTTTTTTTGCTAAAGTGTGTCCTTTTAGGTGTTGACATGTTGATTCTTCGTGAATTTCTTCCAATAACTCTCTTCCACCAATGAATACGAGCATGATTTTCTCTTAATCTTCGCCGATTTCTTTTTGATCTTATAGGAGGTCTTCGATTAATATGTATTTCAATAGTGGTGTCATCCAACTTAGGAGTATTTGTTCTTATTGCACTATGTTTATTTATTCACTCATACTTGAGTTTGATAACGTTTCATGCATTGTGGTTTTATAATGGTTTTGTGCTTTAGAGCTGACCAACTTTGATTAAAGTCCTGCTTGACCATTCTTGTCTTTTGGGATGTAATGGATCTTTGCCCCTTTGAATTTTTCCTTATTGGCCTTTTTCTTTTCCAAATGTTATTGCATGATGTCCTCTTTGACACAATAGTCTCCCTAAACATGTGATGATACTAGTTGTGAATCTGCCTTAATTATCACTACTTTGAACCATATCTCAGACGCCTATCTTAAATTGGCCAAACAAGCCTCATACTTTTATTGGTAGTTCGAAATGAAGAATTATAACCTTAAAGAAACCTTTGTGTCATATGATATAACTATGAACACATCCCACTTGGCTGAAAAATTTGATTCCTTGGTTGTGGTATCTGCCACAAAGTCTACGAACACCTAAACTTTCAGCGTTTTTCTTAGCTCGTACGGGATATCAAATTGCGATGACTCTACGACCCATTTTTTTCATTCTTCCAGCTAGATCTGGCTTATGGAGTATTTTTCTGATAGGATAGTAATTCTCACAAATGTAGTATAGGCGAGGAAGTATAGGATACACTGGAGAAGATATATGGAGTTTTTCCAAGTACCAAACTAGAGAATATGAACACACGAGGCAAAGAATATTTGTTGGAAATTGTTTTACTAAACAAATATCTAAAAATTAAGAATTGAAAAATTAATCCAACTCTTAAATCTATAGATGGAAACCTTCATGAATTTCAAGAAAAATCAAGAAAGAATGAAATCATAGAGAATGTGAACGAGCTGATTCAAATTCTTAAAAATGAACAAATTCAAACCGAAGAATCATCGTCCTTTTCTTGCTCCTATCATACAACTTCGGTTCAATCCTTCGAAAGAACATACTCATTCGTTGAACGATCAACATCAGACAAAAGGATCCTCTTGTTCAAGGAGCGAAAAAGAAAATTTAGAAATCTCTTGGCAAAATACTCATTTTGGTCCCTTAATTATATCCCTAGATTCAGTTTGGTCCCTTAATTTTTTTTCGTGTCACTTTGGTCCCTTAACTTTCAAAATATTTCATTTTAGTCTTTTTTGTCTAATTAGCGACGGAAAAACTTTGAAAAACGGTCGCTAAATCCGCCGCTAATTAGGCAAAAAGGACTAAAATTAAACGTTTTGAAAGTTAAGGGACCAATGTGACCCGGAAAAAAATTAAGGGACCAATATGAACCCAAGGGTATAGTTAAGGGACTAAAATGAGTATTTTGCCAAATCTCTTCAACATTTGAACAAATAAGAGGAGGAGAAAAAGCAACCTAGGGGAGAATCATGAAAGAATCGTTTTCAAACAAAGAAGATATAATCTGCCCAAAGGCGCCTAACAAGGGGATACATTTTATAGATTAGAAAACAAAGATCTCAAAAAGGAGAAGTTTCTAGTATATAAATGCAGTTACTATAAGAAAACTGGACACTTGCAATCTTTTTGCTTTAAACTATAAAGATCTAAAGATAATCACCTTAGATCTTCTTTAACTAATGCACCTGAGCCCAAGAAGATGATATGAGCCTCAAAGGTGAAACCCTAAGTGTTTTGCAGGAATACTTTGCAGCTTGAAGTATAAATGATTATTTGAAGAAGTTGTACAAAGCATTAATATACTCTAGGAGTATACATAATTTATATAAGTCTTTGATCCCGAAGACAAACGATGATGAAAAATGTTAATAGTTGTGATCAAAGCAATATACTCGAGAATATATCGAAATTAATGATTTGGAATAATCAATTGGATGAATAAGTTTGTAATGGATTTATCCAATTTGCAGAGTTACCAACTCTCACATCCAACGATGCATGGAGAAGGATGGATCATAGGGCTTCTTCCATTTCATGGAAACATTTATCAAGAATTCTTGATAAATGAGGTAAAAATCATTTTAAGGTTGAAATAATCGAGAAAATATGATTAATTCCTTAAAATAATTATTTAATTTATTTACTCTTTTAAATTAAAATATTTGTAACCCATAAAAATAAGATTTTTAGTGTTCCATAGCAAAAGGTGCAAATAATGACAACTGTGGGTACATAAAGACAAAAATCTAGCACAAGGCCCAAAAAACACCAAGAAGGCTGGAATATGAGGTCCTAATCGATTAGAAAAAATTAGCAAAAGTATTTCCATATCAAATCTAAGCACATATTGCGCACCAAGTAAATCAAATCTCAGCATTCATGAAGATCTCGACAAAATCAGAAAGATTGAAGAATTTAATCGATTAGAGGAAAAAATTAATCGATTAGAAGACTAAAAAAAGGGGAGTTTGAATCTGATTTTTGGACAACATAATTTGCCCATAAAAATCTCTTATTCTACATGCTCAAATCCTCCAGAAGGCACGCTATAAATAGTTAGCTCATTGTCACTCTTCTTGCATCTCATTCACACCCTTCTATATTTTTTTCTTTCTTTATGTGTGAGATTACTCTTGCAAAATCATCATGAACCCTAGAAGGCTAAGCTTCATTGCCAGCCCTATCACTTATGATTTCAAATCCAAAAAATAAGAAATTAGGTATTTCAAACACTTTAATCGAACCATTATGAGAATTCATACCCTAGCTCTAGAATTTTTTAAGGAATATAGTTTCTTCAAAAACTTTGAAGAGCTCAACCTCACCAACTTCCTCTACACACCCTCAAAAAGAATTTATACCTCCCATGTTAAAATGTTATTTCAAACATACATTTCACTAATGGAATACTTCAAAGTGAAGTAAAAAAACATAGGATAAATCTGTCAGTGGAAGAATTTGAAAAATTACTAGATCTTCCTCACGAAGACAAACTCACTAAATTAGAAAACAAAGCAAATAGGTACTACTATGACACTACTGCATCCTCTTTGATGAGAAATCATTATCAAACACACCTTATCCATTTACAGCTGAATACTTCCTCTTTGAAAGTAGGATGACTCACATCCTTTTTCCTAGACGAGAAAACTTTGTTCTCGGGACCCAAATAGATGTAGAAATAGTTTGGTTAATAGAAAACAAATTCAAGATCAACTGAACCCAACAAGTAATTGACTACATGCTAGAAAATATGACAAAAGGGACACACCTTCCATATGGAAACATGATCACAAAAATACTGAAAAAACTGGGCACAACTTTAAAGATGAAAGGAATTTAAGGAATGATCAACTGAGATAGGAATTCATATCCTACCCTCAATGCATTATGAATTAAAATATGGAAAGATTATTAAAAAGATACCATCAGATAAAAAGAAAAGGAAGGTTATAAGTCAAGAGACATCAATAGAAATCGAAAGCTCATGTGACTCCCCTCACATACTCACAACCATAGACATTCTAAAAATCCTATGTGGAAAAATAGATGTACTCAATGACAAAATAGACTTCATAGTACACCACTTCATTCTTGACCGTAACAAATTACCATCTCACCTCTTCCACCATGATAATCTTGATGAAGAATAGTCTCACTTAAGTTTTCCTAGTTAAAATATGTTATGCACTTTAGTTTTCTCAAATTTTCTCTTGTACTTTCAATTTAGAAAATTTCCCTTTTGGATATTGAATTTAAGTAATAATATAAGTGTGACGTTGGTTTCTTTCTTTAAAATATCTAAATGTCCTTGTTTTGCATATTATTTTTCGCAATGCATCTTTATCCATCTTTTTGATTTTGACAAAGGAGGAGATGCATTCTCTCAGGGGGAAGGTATATACTTGATCTAATTCAAGAAAAGTTTAATCACTCCACACACACACACACACACACACACACACACACACACACACACACACACACGCACACACACGCACACACGCACACACACACACACACACACACACACACACACGCACACACGCACACACACGCACACACGCACACACACGCACACACACACACACACACACACACACACACACACATATATATATATATATATATATATATATATATATATATATATATATATATATATATATATATATATATCTGTGTGTGTGTGAGAATTGGATCAAACTCTACTAGGTCGAAGAGTAGCTTCTAGTTCGACAAAGATTAGCATGCAGTCGAAGGTCGCTCATATGCCGGTGTGAAAGACCTACATACTGTAGTCGAAGTGTGTTCAGTATGTGGGAGGACGAAATGCTAGGGTTGATAGTATTTTAATTGAGTCTGTTTGTTATGTTCAATTGTTTAAGTTAGCTTGTACCCTAAGTTAACTTGTAATGGATATTTGTGAAAAAGCCCATTAGTTTAGTATGTTAGGTTTATTATAAATAACATACTAGTCTCTCATCATTGCATACTGCAAATCCTAATTTAGGGTGAGAGGGTTATTTGTTATTCTTGTAACACTTGTAATTTTAATTCAAAGATAAAGTAAATAATAACAGTTATACCAATTGCTTGTTGTTCTTCTTGCTTCCCATTGTGTTCCCTATTATACTCTCTTATTGACACCGTTTTTCACAACAAATTGGTGTAGTGAGTGTTGAAAGATGACTTCAACAATGTATGAGATTGAAAAGTTCATCGGAGTGAACGATTTCAGTGTGTGGTGCTTGAAGATGGAAGTCCTACTAGTCCAACAAAATTGTTTGAAAACATTGAAGAGAGCGACAACTATAAACGTTGCGTTAACGAAAAAAGAAAAGACGACTATAATCGAGAAAATTCATAGCACAATTCTGTTGAGTCTTAGTGATAAAGTTCTTTTTGACATGTATAAATAAGACAGTATTGATATTATCAATGGTAAAATTAAATTACCTAATACACGGCTATAGAGAAATCTTAACGCCAATACAAACTTGTCAGCATGCCAAAGAGACAAAGTGAAACTTCATAATAAAAAAGAAATAGTGCACAAATAAGTTTTCAATTGTTATTGGAGAAAAGAAAAAAGAAAAGGAAAAAAACACTGGTGCAACAAAAGTGAGGACCAAAGAGAAGAATTGAAAGGGTATTTGCGGCAAATGGAAGATGCTTGCATGTGCTATTGGCAGCTTGCTAACCATCCAACATAAAACCACTATACCCCACTTCTATTTTTTAGATTTTCTAACCATGAAAGCTACAAAACCACACGCTTTCCCAAAACAGCTTTTTTCCCATCTTCAAAAAATGTCCCCCTTGCCAATTTCCACTCTTTTAATAAGCTCTTATTTTAATAAACCACTTAAACAAGCGGTTTTTCCTCCCAACATTTTAAAAAACATTAGTTGAAGTTGTAAACTAACCCAACCTTTCTTCACTCTCTCCTTAGGTCTATAAATAAAGTACCTTACCCTTCACTTTACTTCACTCATTCACTTCTCATTCTCTCTCTCTTTATCTCTCATAGTGCATTTTGCCTCTCCTTTCATCAACCCTACAAACCAAAGTAATAATGCATTTCACTTCAAAATTTCACAATTTAAGCTCAATATTTAGAAAAAAAAAGTACTAATTTTTTTATTTAACTTAATTTTGTTGATATCTTCAGGAAAACATGGCTCCAATGAGTTTGCTCTTGGTTGGATTTCTTACTATATTTTCCTCAGCTTATGCCTATGGTGGTGGAGGATGGACTAATGCACATGCAACCTTCTATGGAGGAAGTGATGCATCAGGAACAATGGGTAAGCAAATTATTTCAAAAAGCTTTTTTTTTTTCTTTTCTTTTTTCATTATTAAGAAATTTAAACAAAACCCATTTGACTAAATTATTAAAAAATCACTTTTTTTTTTAGGTGGGGCATGTGGATATGGTAACCTCTACAGTCAAGGTTATGGAACAAACACTGCAGCTTTAAGCACAGCTTTGTTCAACAGTGGTTTGAGCTGTGGTTCATGTTTTGAGATAAGATGTGCTGGTGACCGTAAATGGTGTCTTCCTGGTTCCATTTTGGTCACTGCCACTAATTTTTGTCCTCCAAACAATGCTTTACCTAATAACAATGGAGGATGGTGTAACCCTCCTTTGCATCACTTTGATCTTGCTCAACCTGTTTTTCTTAGGATTGCTCAATATAAATCTGGAATTGTTCCTGTTTCTTACAGAAGGTAACTTTTTTATACATTTTTTTTAATATTTAATTTTTATAATTTAATTTTTGAATTTTTAAATTTTAATTGTTTTAATGGGTTGGCCTTTTTGTCACTTTCATCTTTTAAATAAAGTTTTTTATTTAAAATTAAATTTTATTTTTATATCACATGCATTTGGAAGTTTCCTAACTTTCTTTTGTTTTTAGTTATAGTGTAATTTCTTTTAACTTTATATAGTTAGTAAATTGGATTCCTTTTAGGGTTGGTAATTTTGTAATGAAAATACTATCAATTATATTAATTAAATTGGGTGGATTAATTAGCTTAATTAGATTATATTAGTTATTTAAGTAAGTGTAAACTAAGATTTACAAATAAATAATTAAATTTTTTTAAACATAAATTTAATTAATTTTGTTATATTTGTTTCATAAAAATTTTAAGTACTCTTAACTATTAATTATGTTATTCCAGTCTAAAATAAATTATAAGAGATGATTTTAAATATCATTAAAATTTTTTTAATCTAGAATATATTTTTTAATTTATAAAATATAGAAAAGGAAACTAAAAAGGAAACAAAGGAATATCTTATGGTGTAAATAATTAATTTTTGTATGGATTTGTGTAGGGTACCCTGCAGAAGAAGGGGAGGAATTAGGTTTACAATAAATGGACATTCCTACTTCAACTTAGTCCTAGTAACAAATGTGGGTGGTGCTGGAGATGTACATTCAGTTGCTATTAAAGGTTCAAGAACAGGGTGGATGCCAATGTCAAGAAACTGGGGACAAAATTGGCAAAGCAACAATTATCTCAATGGACAGCCCTTGTCTTTTAAGGTTACAACAAGTGATGGAAAAACCATTGTTTCTAACAATGTTGCCCCTTCTGCTTGGTCCTTTGGTCAAACCTACACCGGTGCCCAATTCCACTAGGCACATCATTTATCACAATACAATTTATATAGTATGTTTTAATTTAATTTCCTAAGTTAAGTATTAGTATTAGTATGAAACAATAGCATACTAAGGTATTTAATAGTATGCTAGTTGTCCTTAAACCCTAACACAATTGGCAAAGGCCGATTTTGTTAGGTTGGACGTCGCCAGCGAGGTTGTTGGTTCGAACGCTGATACTCATGGTTAGGTGGATTGATACTCATGGTTAGGTGGATTGGAAAATGTGAAGGGCTTTTTTTAATGGGCTTTTCATCATTTTGATTGTAGCAAGATGGTTCATATTTATTTGGGCCATTTTGATTATTGGTTTTTTCTTTTTTTTGAATTAATCTTCTGTTGCTAAGAAAGCTTGCAGAGATTAATTAATTATGGTATTTTATAGTATGTTATTTTTCTAAATTGGAAGAGGTGGAAATTAATACCACCCGCCATATTAGTATTGTTGGAAGCATTGTTTGCTTCACTAATTTATTGTGAGCAACTTTAGCTGAGTATGTTGAGTTGGGGTATTAGAGAATAATTGTAAATTTTCTTATTTATGCAAGTAATGGAATTTTATGTTAATTGTGTTTTTCCTTTTCTCATTTTTCTTTCTATTAACTCTTCCATCATACAATTAAAAAAGCTCCATTACATCTTAGTCTATTTATGTTTTACACCAAACAGAACAAAAGAGAGTAAGAGTATCTTTCATAAGACACAAAAGAGTTAAAGTAGGAAAAGACATCTAAAGAGAAACAACTATCCCCATGTGCAAATGTGAAAGAGAAACCAAGACTTTTTATTTGTTTATGGTGTAAATCTGACGCGGTATAACAAGTTGTATTCATTTCATGTTCACAATACACATTGCTTACATAGGTTGCTTTCTCTCTTATAATATTTAGCCAATTTTCCTATACAATAAATATTTCATCACTGTATGTTAAATGAATAAATTAGTATTTGACTCAACTAATATATATATATATATATATATATATATATATATATATATATATATATATATATATATATATATATATATATATATATATATATATATATATATATATATATATATATATATATATAAAATTAATTAATTAAATAAAATTATTCTTTATATAAATTGTAAATATCAATAATAGTATTAAAATTAGCCATCCTTGTAAATAACACGAAAAAGTAGCTATATTTTAATCAATAACTTCTAAACATGCGTGGGACCTACCATTTTATGTGGGGCCTATTTTCAAAGTGAGAAACCCATACATGTTTCAACCAATAAGAAAGTGGGTGTTTGAGAGAGTGTTGAAAAGAGAGTGTTGCTAGCACTCCTCTTATCAATATTCGGTCTACTTAAAAAAGTTATTTTTCGAATATTTTATAGAAGCAAATTCATATACAAGTCTTCATATTGTATCATCTCTAAGATATCATTTCTCAATTGATATCAATGTTAAAACATGGTAGATCCCAAGTATGATTTTAATACTTTAATTTTGAAAATTTTCTTTTCTTAGAAGCAATTGTTACAAAAGGAACTCTTACATAATTGTTAATAAGATTTGACATGTAATAATTGTATTAGGAAAATAATTCGATTTTTTTTTTAAATAACCATGTATTAGAAAAAAATTACGCAAATAACCATACTTCGGAAAAAATTACACAAATAACCAAGTTTCTAAAAACATTGACACCAAGGCGCCATGTGAGATGGCGCCACCATTGTATCAAATGAAGGGAGGCGCCATTTGGGATGGCTCCTATGTACAACTTTTCTGCAATAAGCCATCTCAGATGGCGCCTTGGTGCATTTTCAAATGGAAAATTGAACAAAAATATACAAGGAGGCGCCATATGAGATGGCTTCTCCTCCTAAAAGTTGAAGGGAGGCGCCATTTGACATGGCTTATTAGGACTGAGTGTGCCATGTCAGATGGCGCCTAGGACATAAAAAAGGGAATAAGCCATGTGAGATGGCGCCTTGGTGTTAAGGGTTTCAGAAACCTGGTTATTTGCGTAATTTTTTCGAAACGTGGTTATTTGCGTAATTTTTTTTTAATACATGGTTATTTTAAAAAAATTCAAATAATTCATGCCTTTTAAAATTTTGGCTTAATTATAACTTTGGTCCCCTATTTTGTCTTTTTTTTGATTTTAGTCCCCTCATTTTTAAAACCACGATTTTGGTCCCCCTTTTGAATTTTCTATTGAAAAAGATACAGGAATAGGGACTAATTTTGAAGAAAAATGAAAAATAGAGGGACGAAAATTGCAAAGAAAACTTAAAAAGGGACGAAAATAGTGATTTTCAAAATAGAGGGATCAAAATCAAGAAAAAAATAAAATAGGGGGAATAAAGTTGCAATTAAGCCTAAATTTTTTAATATATTAATAGGTTTTATTTTTTCTTCAGTTATTTCTTAGAAACCTTAACTCCACACATAATTCTCTTCCATCAATATCAGATCGATCATTATATTTTAATGTTTGTTCAAAATGATTACAACAAGACTTTAAAGTTGCATCTTTCAATGATTGTAACTTATGAGAAGTAAAAAAGAAGTGAAAAATACTTTCGTATTGCTGGTACTGCTCAAATTTTCTTTTAAGAGATACAATGGCTAACTGATCTAAAAGATTCCACTTCAGATAACATAACTGACGAAGTACTCAAATTCTCATCAAATTGTCTTTTTCTTTGAATTACGCGCCTTTGAGAAAATAGAGGATCAATATTCAATTCAATAGAAATTTCTTTAGGATAATCCAAGGCCTTATCAAAACCATATTCAATTCAATATAAATTTCTTTAGGATAATCCAATGCCTTATCAAAACCACTTTCTCTATAACTCTAAAATAAAATAAAATTAGCCCAGTTATTTTTTCCATGACAACATCAATAAGCTTGTTCTTTGACCGTAAAAGTTTGCTAACCAAATTAATTACATTTAGTATTTCCAACCAAATAGTTATACTAATTAAAAATTCAAAATCAAAAGCTCTTTGTTGATAAGTGTCATACCCCAAAATTTGCCCTCTTCATTTCATCTGCAATGATTCAAGGTTCAAGGGTTTAGTCAAGCAACAATCTCCTAATTGAGGGTCTCTTAAATTAGGGTTTGCATCTTATCAAAGGAGTTTGAACCTCTAAGGCCTCAAATGGATCTCAAAGATGTCCCATATGTCTCAAGGTATCTCCATGTCAATCATCAAGCTTCAATCCCAAGGATTTCTCATTCAAATGCTCAGATGATCAATAATCGACTATGTTGACCTAAAAGTCAACTATAGTCAAAATACAGTCAAACTTCAAGATTTTTGGTCAACATCAAGTATGTGAGGTTATAACCATCATTTGATCAAAGATTGATCATGATCCATTAATAAAAAACTCAGAAATGAACAAATTCAAAAGGTTCAAATTAGGGTTTTTAAGGGGAAAGTCAATGCAACTTTGACTGGTCATAACTTTCACATGGAGCATCAGAAATTCCTCACTCAAAGCCTATTTGGAAGGAAATTGGATTCTTTACAACTTTGGCTCTCACAAGCCAAGTCCAGAAATGCTTCATTTGGAAGATATATCATAAAAGATTATAGGTCCCTTTCAAAAGTCAACCAAAGACAGTTTTTTGTCAAAGGACATATCATCAAGATAAAATCTCCAAATGAAAAATATGTTCCAAAGTGGCTTATAGAGGATATCTTGAGGTTTCCAAAAAGTCCTAGAACTCCTTCATAGCTTAAAAACTGATGGAGATATGCCTTATCAAAGTTAGGCAATTTTGGAGGCAAAATGTGAAATAAAAAAGGTTCAAATTGGATTTTTTTGCAAATGGGCCTAACTTTTTATGACTTATTCTTGGTCCACAAGATACTTAAGTTATCCAACCATTGGCCACGAATTATAGCCTTTTATTTGATTTTATATAAATTTATTTCATTTAAAAAATGATTTAAAGTAATGTAATGGAAGGAAAAATCAAATATTGTATTAAAGGATTCATATTGATCAATTCCAATCAATATTTATTGCAAATTTGCAATATAATTTCGTGCTAATATGATTGGAAAAGGTTAATGCAAGATTGGGCAAATATAGAAAGTTTCCATTCAAGATTTAAATCAATTTTACAAACTTTGCAAGATTGGATTTCAAGAGGCCTTGGGCTATAATCTTTGACCTAATTCACTCCCCTATAAGTATATAACACAATCCACACGAATAGGGGTTGAACATTCTGCTCAGAAGCATATATTCAAGAACCAAAATTTCTTCAAGAAACTCAAACTCGATTTCAGAGATTGGGAGTGTTTCAGAAGGATTTGAGCATTGCTACACGTTCGTGGGATCACTCTGAAGCTACCTGGACACTTGCATAGCATCAACACCCCCAGAACAATCTCCTATAAGCTGAGGTAGGTCGTTCTGAACTTTGGATCGATTGGCATAATTTGTGCATCCTCATGTTAATTTGTTTGTGTATTATGATTTATATGATTGTTGTGAACGTTTATGGATCATTCAATTGAAGTTTGCGTGGTTCAATCGTGTTTTGCCATTAACGGCCGAATTAGGGTTCTTGATTTCAATTTGGGGCTTTTTTGTTAGAGTTAAAATTAGGTTGAAACAAGGGTAGGGTTGAGATCGTATGGTCTAGACGAAGCGTTTTGAGGGGTGCGAAATATTTATTGATAGGTATATGCTAATCGTTATTACCCAGGTCAAAAAGCTACAAACGTATTCGTAGCTAAATCGTAGCTAAAATCACAGAGTTGTTTGCACGTTGGTTTGGGGAAGATGATGAAGTGTCATCACCTGGTTTGCCAGTTTAAAATTCGCGCGCGTTTTCCATGTTTGTTTCTTGATTTCGCATATAATATATTAAACGCATATGTTAAACAACTAGTTAAGTTAGTTGGGATGGTGACGAAGCGTGTGTGTGAGGGAGAGGTCGCAGGTTCGAGCCTCCCCTCCAATCTTATTTTTAATAAAAGGTTTAGTTCCCTGATCCCATGCGCTGCCAGCCAGATAACTCACCATACACCCTCAGATCTGGCCCTTCAATCCACTAATCACTTAGATCCAACGCCCAAGGTCTAATTCCTATACCATGAGCCCTAATGGCTATCACATTGAATCTTAACCCTAATAAAATCCTTATTTATTTTAATTCATCTAAATATTTATTTAATTATCTTTTAAAACATTTGTTTATAATATAAAAAATCTAAACTTCTTTTTTAATTAAAATATTATAAATGATAATTTGTAATTTATTGATTCGTTCCGATTAAATCCATTAATCGTGATGGGCAATAATCGATTTTCTTGAATAATTATTTATTTAAAATAAGAATAAGTTTTATTTGGCTAAAGGGTTTCAACCATTTTTATTGGTTGCGATGATTAGCCTATTTTTCCATTAAAATTCATTATTATAATCGAATCGATCGATTACGAGGGATAATGATATAAATTAAATAATAAAATTTCTAAAAAATACCCTTATTTATTATTAGTGATAATTGAATCCATCAATTAAAATTGGTAATAATACACTACTAATCTTTTAACTATGGTGATCAAATCTATTGATCATTGCGGTTAATAGTACATATTAAAAATCAGGGTTGTACGCCCAACCTTAAAACACTTCCAAACCTTTTCAAAATCACGAGTACCAAACTACGAATTATCATAACTACGATAAGGCTACTCAAAAAGCCTTCAAACCATTTCACATCAAATCCTAAGGCGTACAAGCCTTTTCCCGAACTACGTTGACTCTGATTCTCCCTAAGGAGATACATAGGCACTTGGCAACAAGGCGAGTCCCCTTCCTCAAAATTCTAATCAGGTTCAAATCTTGCCATTCCTATTTTTCATTTCTTTAGCTATTAAATCCTAATTTTATCCATAAAACTTGACCATTAGATTCAAAGCCATAGGAAAGGGTTGAGGGTGCCTAACACCTTCCCTCGACCTGATTATAATAATCTTAACCCGATCTCTTAACTGCGTGAGCTTTCCTATTCGCCCTGGTAGAATAGGTGGCGACTCTAAAATCTTTAATTTTTAGGGCAGGTTGCTATAGCTGGCGACTCTGCTGGGGATAGTGATAACAAAACTGTAAATTATTATGCTCCTAGGTTTTGGCAGGGTTTAGGTTTTTGGCAAATTATTTAGGTTTGTGGTTAACTATTAGGGTTTGGCTAATTTGCCAAAATTAGGGTTGTGGATCAGGATTTAGGTTTTTCTTTTTTATTTAAATATTTAATTTAATTAATTTATTTATTTATTTACGGTTTTATTTACAGTAATTTTCTTTTATAGTAATTTTTAAATGTTTATTTAATTACTTGTTTTACTGTATTTTCTGGGATATATAAATTGCGATAAAACCTAAGCGTGTGAATTATATTTAAGACCAAAGGGGAATTACATCGCCTACGAGTCTTATTATAATTCCAGTCAGAGTGGGTTAAATATCTGGAAATGTCTGATACGAGGCCTGACCTTGTTGAGGGCTAGACTTGGTATTTAGCTGATCTCTCTGGGAACCTACCCCTAAAACTCGAACCTCATGGATAAATGAGTTGTTCTAAAATCCAAAGAGACAAAAAGTCTCGGCGGCTACGAACGACCCCATGAGACCTTCTAGAACATACCAATGGGAAGGGTAAGCACCCTAAGCCGTTACGTCGAACCTATGAACCTAGGGCTTATGTGCTTATGTGCTTATTATGTGGTTGCAATTTATATACTGCGAATGTCTTGCGTTTTGATTTTGCAGGTATTCCTACGCGTTCCCTGGCCCGCGGGGACTCTATTTCTAAGACCATGTCCTTCCCACGAAGGACACCTCCATTTATGCACGTTGATCGGCCTCTTGATGGCCAAGAGACTTAGGGACTGTCATGAACAGTCACCCCGTGCGTACATCTACGCATCCCCTAGCCTGTACGGATTTTCTTTTTATATCTTTGTATTCTTACAACTACGTGTCCTTCCCACGAAGGACATCTTCGTTTACGCACATCAATTGGCCTCTCGATGGCCATGCGATCTAGTGACTATCTTGAACGGTCACCCCATGCTTACATCTACGCACTCCCTATCCTGTAGGGATTCTACTTCTAAAATCGCATCCTTCGTACGAAGGACATCTTCAGTAACGCACGTCAATTGGCCTCTTGATGGACATGCGATCTAGTGACTGTCTTGAACGGTCACCCCGTGCTTACATCTATGCACTCTCTAGCCTGTAGGGATTCTACTTCTAAAATCGCATCCTTCGTACGAAGGACATCTTCGGTAGCATACGTCGATTGGCCTCTCGATGGCCATGAGATCCAATGACTGTCTTGAACGGTCACCCCGTGCTTATTCCCGCGCACCCCCCGTGTTACAATAAGGATTTAACTTCACTTCTTATTTTAGAATCAAGATCCGTTTCTAACACTTGAAGCAGCGCTTCTCTAAAATTTGACATTTGATTTTTTTATAGCTTTGATATTATTTACACGACTCTCCTAACAAGTAGATGATAATGATTTTGGAGTCAACCCTGTTAGAATTTTTTTTAAATAACCAGGTTTAATAAAAAAAATACAAAAAAACAATATTTTCAAGGTATTTACCAAAGTGTCTAGGCTTGGAAGACCCCCAGGGGTATGTGCCAAACCATTTGGCGCAAATGAATAAAGTTTGGGAGAATAAGCCATTTAAAATGGTACATACATATATGCTAGCCATTCAAAATGACGCAAACATGTAGCCCACATTAGGTTAGCCATTTCAAATGGCGCCTATGTGGGCTTGACCTTTTTTTTTCTTTTTCATTTTTTATAAATAATAAATGGGGACCCATTTGGACTACCGGAACCAGCTATTGCAACTAGGATTGAAATAATTAAATCCTGAAATAATTATTTTTATTAATTTGAACAACACGATACAACGACAACAACGACTAATAAACCGAAAATTAAAAAAAACTAGTGTCTATCATCACCATAACGACCCTCCGTTCCATATCTAGGTGCTTGTATAACACGTTGAGGACGTGTATTGCCGCCGCAAACCCTAGGGCCACCCCTTCCCCTTCTTCTTTGTGGTTCAGGTTGCTTCTGTGTAGACGGCCATGGCATTGTGTTGTCCCGGCAGTCGCTATCAAGGAATTCGTCACCATAATATCCCAGAAACCGACTGTTGTAAAGTCGGTTACCCAAGCCCTCAAATGTGCTAAATTGTGGTGGGGGAGTAGGGTGAGGCACAGTTTCCGGGTGGTAGCACTCAGTGGAACTTGAACTACCTTGATAGAAGCCAAATTGATTGGATGGTGTTGCAAACCCAAAGGAGGTACGGTGGTGAGATGATTGTGACACTAAAGGGTCGCGGGGGTCATATTTATCAGCTGGACCCTCGTCGGGACTTAGTTGGAGTCTGGATGAACCAGCCTCGTTGTGTTGGCTGAATGACCCACGACTTTGGCGAGATGTTTGAGTATGGGTTTGAAAAAATGGTTAGGAAGGGGTATGGTAGGGGTTGTCATGATGGTAGTCATGTTGATATGGTGGTTGGGACTGAGTTTGGAGCGGCATGAACTGAAATAATTGTTGTTGTGTTTGTTGTTGTTGTGTGTATTGTCGGTGTTGTTGTTGTTCTTGCGGTATGATATAATTTTGCCGGCGGGGGTCTATAAGGTAGAACGGATCAGCCACAATTAAATCTAGGGTGGTAACAGTTCGGTACCAACTCATGTATTGTGGTGATGGTTTTATTTCATGGTTACTTACAGGGAAGTTGAGGACATGTTGGGCACAGTTTTTCCACATGAGGCGCCATTCGGGAGCAAAATCCTTCCAATCTTGGACATCCCATTCATGGTTTACTCGCTTAAGGCTCCATTGTCCCAAATAAGTTGGAGGATCAGGGATACCTTGATACATCCCGAACTGGAGTTTCACCCGGTCAGATTGATCCATCTCCACGAAGTTGTACCGAAAGATGGCTGTTTTTGCAGTCCAAATAGCGGCATATTCAACTCTGGGTTCATGATCGCAGTCCAAATATGGCCTCCATATAAACTGCATGTATAAAAGTTATAAATTATTTCGGTCATATATTAGAAAAAAGGATTGATAAAATAGGGAAAGTTTAGAGATTATACGTCCACTGGCTTCTGTTTTCCGGGGCCAGAATAGGCATTCTCCACCACCCCCAAACTTGAACCAAGAGAGCGCATCCATAAAACGTGCAAGAATCATTCTTAGCATTCCTACACAGAGATTGATACAATGTTGCCATGACATGTCCTTAATTTGGTGATTGGAAATTTGTGTTGGTGATGAGAAATTTGTTGAGAGATTGCAAGTATATATTGTGAGAAGGATTAAACGGTAACTTGTTGCATGTTGGACATGTCAACACATTTAGTAGTGTTAGGTGTTGGTTGTGTAGACTAGGGTGGAATGCATGCAGCATAGATTTCAGTGACAAGATAGGATGGCATGCATGCAGAGTAGCAGGAATCATTTCAGACGCTTGCAACTTACACGAATCGTTTCAGACGCATGCAAGAGTAGCAGGAATCATTTCAGACGCATGCAACTTACAGGAATAGTTTCAGACGCATGCATGACAGATGGGACCACAAAAATCACATGCGTACATACAAAAAGGCTTGGATAGCGAAAATAAAGGCCATTGAAATTGTCTATGACAACTGGGAGGAGTCATACAAAAATATTTCACGTTACCTTACCGCGCTTCAAACATATGCTCCGGACACCGTTTCTATTCTAAAGACATTGTCAGCGCATGGCCCGGATGGAACCCATGTCTAAGGTAATGGAATATTCCATCGCATTTTCTGGGTTTTCTAACCTTGCATACGAGGGTTTGCATATTGTAAACCTATACTGCAAATTGATGGAACCTGGTTATATGGTAAATACAAAGGAACCATGTTGATGGCTGTTGCACAAGATGGAAACAATAACATATTTCCGGTAGCATTTGCAATAGTGGAAGGTGAAAGTGTCGTGGCTTGGAGTTTCTTTCTAAGGAATCTCCGAGAATATGTTGCTCCTTAGCCCGATATTTGTTCAATCTCTGATAGACATGCTTCCATTGAAAGTGCTTTAAACAATCCAGTGAACGTATGGCAACACCTACCATCAACACATGTCTAATGTATTCGCCATATTGCCCAAAATTTGATGCGGGAGATCAAGGATAGGCACCTTCGAAAAACACTGGTCAATGCGGGATATGCGTTAACTCAGCCTACATTCCAGCATTATCGGAGTGAAATTGTTTTGTCAAATCCGGATGCGGGAAGTTGGATTGATAACCTTTCCAGAGAGAAATGGACCAGGGCTTACGACAACGGCGTGCGATGGGGCCACATGATAACAAATCTAGTAGAATCCATGAATGGTGTTTTTAAGGGCATCAGAAACCTTCCAATCACCGCACTGGTGGAGGCAACCTACTTTAGGATGACTTATCTATTCTTAACAAGAGGTCAAAGGTGGAGTACTATTAGAGAATCATATCAACTGTTCAACGAGAGTTACATGAAATTTATGAAAGAAAAATCTGTCAAGGCTAACAGTCACCATGTAAATGCTTTCGATCGATTTAACCGCACCTTAAGTGGTCGAGAAACAATTGACCACAATGAAGGATTGTCGAGACAACACTATTGGGTTCTACTAGATAATTATTGGTGCGACTGTGGTAAGTTTCAAGCATTTCGTATGCCTTGCTCGCATGTTATAGCAGCATGTGCATTTGCACACCGAGACGCATTATCTTTACTATCTCCAATTTACAAGGCTGAGACATTGCTCCAAGTATATAGTATGGCATTTCCAGTGGTGGCAAGGGAGGATTATTGGCCTGAGTATGATGGGGACGTAGTATGGCACAATGACACGATGCGACGAAATAAAAAGGATCGCCCCAATAGTACTCGCATTCGAACCGAGATGGACGTGCATGACAAAATGGAACGAAAATGCAGCATTTGTCGTCAACTAGGGCACAATAAAAAGAAATGTCCTAGACGTGGAACAACCTCATCACATGTTTAATCAAGTTTGTAACATATTTTTACGATAATGTATCGACTTCGTGTACTCGACTTTGTAACATATTTTTTATCAATGAACTCTACTTTATTAAACGTCAGAATCAACAACACAAATATTAATTAGGGTTAATAACAATTTTACGAAATCGGTGTATCGGAAAATTTTACGATAATTAAAGACCAGAATCGAAAATTTTGCGCGAAATGAAACAAAATGGGGTACTTTTTTTAAAATAACCCAAACACATAGGAACCATTTCAAACGGCGCCTATGTGTAATCTTCCCTTCTTATGTGCCATTTGGAATGGCTTGCTCTATTCCCCATAATGTTTGTGCCATTTCATATGGCTAGGTCACAAACAATGCGCCAAATGGTTTGGCGCATACCCCTAAGGGTCTACCAAACCTAGACACTTTGGTAAATACCTTGAAAACATGGTTTTTTAGTACCTTTTTTTTATTAAACTTGGTTATTTAAATTTTTTTTCACCCTTTTATAATATCTTTCAAAATTTGCCATTATTTAGTGAAATTGACTAAAATAATGGGCAAAATACTCTTTTTAGTCCTATAACTTTAGGTCGGGGTTCATTTTGGTCCCTCAATTTTAAAAAAGACCATTTTGATCCCTCAACTTTTCAAAACGTGTCACGTTAGTCCTTTCCGTTTAAATTTCACTAACAACGTTAATTATTTGCTGACGTGTAACTTTAGCGACGGAAAAACGGACGCTATATTTTTTCTGGGTTTTAATTTAATTATTCATCTTCTTCCCCAAATTTAAAAAATTCCAAAACCCACAATTCTTCAAATCCAGCCATTATTAAATCCTAAACTCAAAACCCATTTTTTTCAACTAAAAAAATAATAATTTTACTAAATCCAACATTAATTCTAGTGCTAGCACATTACCCTTTTCCTTTTTCCCAATCAGAGAAACAATAAAGAACATAGATGGAAGGCGAATAGATTATTTCACATTTTTTAAAAACCCTAAATTAGATGTTTTATGTTATATTACACCACCTCCGATCCCATTTTTAAGAGAAGATTCTTTTTTAGATACATTGAATAAATAATGTATCTAGACAATATATTATCCAGATACATTATTTATTCAATGTATCTAAAAAGACAATATTTTGTCATAAATAGGACCGGAGGGAGTATTAATTATGCAACTATTGCTTATGTATCCGCTTCTAGTTAAATTTATATTTGAAAGGGTCATTATTCCAAAGGAACTCTGAGACAAATTGTTTAGTGGATGTCAGATTAATAAACTTCATTATTCTATTCTAAATACAGTCATCCACTAACTTCATCCATTTCATGTTTTTTGTTACAGTTGTATAATGAAAGAATGATTATCAGTGCTTGACATGTGTTACCCTTCAATCTAATTCATAGACTGACTCTAACAAAAAGTTTTGGGGTAGTTGAAATTTGTCCTAATTGTAAGGTTCAACATTCTTCTTTTGTGTGGTGATTAAGTTTTACAATTAGGTTAATAAAGAAAAGCTTAACAATCCAGTTGATGAATTCACAGCTTGGCACTCTGCTAGTGAATGCTTAACGTTGTTTATTTTGGAAATGGCTATATAATAATGCATCAAATCAATTGTTGTGAAAGTGTTGTCTGGATATTGTAAAATCATATTTTTGTTGAGTTAAAAATTGGGTTTTGAGTTGAAGATTTAATAATGAGTGGATTTGAAGAATTGTGAATTTTGAAATTTTTAGTTTTGAAGAAGAAGATGAAGAATTAAATTAAAATCCAGAAAAAAAAATAGCGTCAATTTTTTTCGTCACTAATTTAACACTTCAGTAAAAAGTTGACGTTGTTAGTGAAATTTGGACAGAAAGGACTAACGTGACCCGTTTTAAAAAGTTGAGGGATTAAAATGGTCTTTTTTAAAATTGAAGGACCAAAGTGAACCCTTACCTAAAGTTACTGGACTAAAAGGGGGTATTTTGCCAAAATAATATAAATGCGTTGAATCACTTCAATTTTTTTTTACCTTTAATACCCGAGTTAGCCATGCCACATAAGACCAAAGATTGTCATAATACAAGTTATATACAGTATTTTAATTTTAATTTCCTAAATTAAGTATTAGTATAAACCAATAGTATACTAGAATATTAAATAGAATGACCGATATTATTTGATTGATAGTTATTACCAATTTGAACTCTGATACTCAGAGTTGGAGGTGGTCAGTTGATTAGAAAATGTGAAGGACTATTTTTTAATAGCTTTTTCATCATTTTGATTGTAACAAGATCATTCATATTTATTTGAGCTATCTTGATTATTGGGGTAATTTTTTTCTTTTTAAATTAATCTTTTACTGCTAAGAAAGTTTGCAGAGATTAATTAATGGAAAATGTTACGTTGTTAACAAGTGTATCATGAGTATTAATTAAGAGTTTTAAGAAATATCAGTAACAAACCCGTGCATAGGCACGAGTTCTGATTTGGTGCGCACATTTGTTTACATATTATATTTATTTTAAATCAAAAACAAATTTTAAATCAATAGATCATAAATACCATTTTTTTATATAAAAATATTTAGATCAATAATACATTTTTCTCGTATACAAGTATTATTTACGTTTAGGTATCATTTAGAAAAATATTGGATCAATGGTAAATTTTCATATATAAAAATATTTAAATTTATAATAGATTTTTTTCCCATATACCATTTTTGAATCAAATTTTTTTTTTGTTTTTTGCTTTATAGCACCGGTTTAGTCCGATTCGGGGGCGAATTCTGGCATCAAGTGGTTCCATCCCCCTCTCGATCGCAGTTGCGTGAGATCGAACCATGGTTCTCCCTACCAAGTCCAGCGCCAATCACCACTGGACCAACTAACGATTGGTATTATTGAATCAAAATTTGTTGGATCACAAATACCATTTTTCAAATTTAAAATATTTAGATCATTAATATAGATTTTTCCCATATACAAATATTATTTATGTTTATGTATTGTTTACAAAAATGTCTGAATCGATTATAAATTTTTGAGATCATTAATTGATTTTTCCCATATATAAATATTATTTATATTTAGGTATCGTTTACATAAAAATATTTAGATTGATAACTTTTTTTCTGTATACCTTTTCTGAATAAATATTTTTTGGATCATAAATACCATTTTTCGTATATAAAAATATTTAAATCAATAATAGATTTTTTCTAGTATACAAATATTATTTTTGTTTAGGCATCATTTACAAAAATATCTAAATCAATAGAATTCGATACTAATAAAATTTGACTATAAATAATAGTAGTATGTTACAATTGAATATGTAATACACTTTTTTCCCGTAGATACATATATTTTCCTATTTACATTATTAACATATATTTGTGAAATGACATCAATAACAAATAATTTTTCTAATATTTAATTGTGCAAACATTATTTTAATTGTATAAACTTCATTAATGAAATATATTAATATAACAATATTTTGAATCATATAAATTAAAGTTAACGATAAATGACACACATTTTTGTATTTTATCCAATAACACACTTTTTCATGTATATTTTTATATTCATTTTAGTTGAAATAATTTTATTTTAAAACTAAAATTATTACTATTTTCTTAAAAAATATTGTATTTTAAAATAAAAATTATTTCAAATTATATTTCTTCTTATTAATATTCAATACTAAAGTTAATTTTTAAAAATTAAAAACTATTTTAAATGTAAATTAACAATCATTTAAAATGATCATCATAATCTTTTTATTAAAAAAATTATTGGAATATTTTGATTAATAATTTATTAGAAATAATAATTATAAAGTAATAAAAAGGAAAAGTGAAAAAGTAAAAAAGTGAAAAGTGAAAAGTAAGTTGGAAAAAATCAACTAAAGACATTTTTTTCTCTCAAATTATAATCTTAGACTAAGATAGAAAAATGGTATTTTTGTGATTTCTAAAACAACAACTTTTCTTATATTACTAGTAACAAACCCGTGCATATGCACGGGTTCTCGTATGTTACACGCAATTTAAGACTGCATTTATTGATAAAAAATTGAATAAAAAAAGGAAAATGACTATAAAAATAATACTTGAAATTGTTGCAAAAATTGTGATGAGGTCGTATATAACGTGGGACTGATGTGGCCCTAAAAGAATAGACGATCAAATAAAGATAGTGAAATGAAATTCTGTATTTGTTGGATCTTGAAAAAAATTTGAAAAAACAAATTAAGAATTTATTCAAAACCATAATTTTCATTATACACATAATTATGCATTTTTATTATGAGACATTCTGGTTTGGGTATAAAATTATGATTGATATAACATTTTATTTTACTTTGTATTATGTTTTTATAGTCTTTCACAAAGTAGTGTAAACTTGTTATACTTGTATTCACTAAAAGTTGTAGTATTGATTTTCACTGTTGCATTAAATTTTGAAAATATGAATGATTTCACTATAGTTGTACTTGTACACCTGGTATGTTTGAAATGTTGTTTTAACTTAGCTGAAGGCATAAAGTGTTTTCTCTAATCAAAGTAGCCCCCCGAAATATCTTTCAAGTAGATTATTGAAAATATTCTAATCAATGCATGTTGTGTTTATTCGTCGATGTTTCTCAATCTAAACTTACAGTGATCTCTCTTTTGCATTATTCCTTTTCTCTTTCTCACATTACTGTAAAATTGGTGACTAAAAATGCCTTTTGATTGGTGTATCAATCAAACTTTAGTGATATGTATTATTGATGAGTAAATCAAAGTGTTGATTATGATATATTGATTGACCAACTATCAGATTTATGTTACAAGTCCCAAAATTCCACTAATTTTTTATTTGCAATCTGCTGCATAGTTAATTCATGCTGAATATCACACCGTATAATCTTTAGATATACATATTGTAGCGGTGAAATTGGTGAGACTAAAGTCACGGGAAGACTTAGCTCATTTTTAAACAGAGTCGCTAGCGCGCTTTATTGTTTTCAAAAAAGAATGGGTGAAAGAGCGAATAAAACCCACATAAGTTTTTAAAATCAAAACTAATAAACTTATCAGAGTTCTGGCTACGGAGGGTTTATTATACAAGGGTAAGTTTTAAGTACCCCTCATATATCCATGGTACTCCACGGGAACCTCTTTGTTTTTGTGTTATTATCTTTTGTTTATAAATACCTTTTTTTGTGAAAAACCTATGTGAAAAACTTGTTTGAAATAGAGGGTGGGGATGAGAAGAGAGGTTTTTGAAAGTGAGCTCGATAAGATATCGCATCTTAGGCCTACATACCCCTTAAGTGCAATAGGGAAGTCAGCGCTTCTGTAGTTCCTTTATTAAAAAAGGAAAAGGGGGCCAAATTGGCCAAAATCTTTTGGGTGTGAGCTTTAAAATACTCACAAGTTTTAAGAAATGGTTAAGCTTTAAAATACTTAACAGGTTTAAAAGAAGATTAGGCTTTAAAATACCTAATAAGTTTAAAAGGTTAAGCTTTAAAATACTTAACAATTTTGGAAAAGGAATTAGGCTTTAAAATACCTAATAAGCTTTAAAAGGGTTAAGCTTTAAAATACTTAACAAATTTTAAAACAAATCAAAGAAGAACCAAGCTTTACAATACAAGGTCAATGGGTTAAGAGAAGTTTCACTGGGAATAATTCATCTCTTAACACCAAGGTTTAAAAACAAGATCAATGGATAATGAATAGTTTCACCGGGAATAATTCTATTCTTAATACCGAGGTTTCAAAACAAAAGGGTTTTGGTTAAGCTTTAACAATACTAAACCATAAACAAGTGAAAAGCTTTAAAATACTTAACACAAAAATAAAAGATATTGGAAAAGAATTTAAGTACCTTGACAATTTAGTCAATATCATTCTCATCCTTTGGATGAAACATTAAGCTTAAACAATTAACAATAAATGCCTCATGCTTGTACAAGAACAAACAAGTGAGTGTAAACAAGCAAGAGATGGATGTATCTAAACCCTTGGATTCAAATCATGTATAAATGATGAATGATTAATGTGATGATTAAACATGAGGTTAGATAATAATAACAAGTACAAATCACATGGATATAAAATCAACAAGTATATGTACAAGACAAGGTTTAACATTTAAGTACAAAGCATGGATTAGAAAATCAACAAGTATGTAAGAGCACAAATAAACATGGATAAACAAAGATCAACATGTTGCAAATTTTTTGATTAGGGTTTCAAACCTAAGGTTTTTAAATTAGGGTTTTCATTTAGGGTTTCTAAAGGAATACCTAGACCTAATTGATTTTAATTGTTAAATACCAAATTCTTTAAGAGAATTGGTCTAAGGGTACAGCAGGAAATAAATGACATTCTAACCTAACCCTAAACAAGTATTAACAAACATTCATATAGTTCTATAAAAGAAACAATCAAAATAAAACAATTTTTAGTTGATTTTTTAAACATAAAAGAACATGTTTTTGATTAATTTTTAAATAATGATAAATAAAATATTTTTGGGTTTTTTTAATATGGTATTAAAATACTCAAAGTAAATAAATCACATAAAAAACAAGGAATTAAAAAGATTAATTTTTCTATTTTTTATGTTTTTTCAAAGTTTAAACAAAAAGTGAAATAAACTAGTGATAAAAATATAGGAAAGTGGGAGCCAAGGCTTGAACCCACGCCCTATCACTCTACACTCAAAACATGGATTAACTGGGTTGCGCACGTGTAGTGATAGAAGGATGCATTCAGTTCAAAATATGTGAAACATGTGAAAATGCAAAAATAAAACAAAAGTTCGGGGCGAAGGGGATTCGAACCCCAGACCTTGAGCATACATGTCACACAAACGCGCTTTACCAACTGGACTATAACGTGAAGGATAGAAAAACACTTAGAAAGGGGGGGGGGATTGAATAAGTGTAACTTAAAACTTGGCAGATAAAAAAATTGAACACAATTATTTTTATCCTTGTTCGTTGTTAACCAAACTACTCCAGTCCACCCCTGACAAGGTGATTTACCTCAACTGAGGATTTAATCCACTAATCAAACTGATTAAAATGGTTTTCCACTTAGAACTCTCTATAAGTCTTCTAGAGTCTACTGATCACAACTTGATCACTCTAGGAATTTCTTTTACAATCAATGTAAAATAAATATTACAAGAGTATAATTTGCTTCTAATAAAGCTGTAATCACCAAGTGATATTTCTCTTAAGTTCAAGTTCTTAACACTCACTAAGATATTACAAAGTTGTGAGGTTGAAGATGAAGTTCTTCTTTGCTTTTCAGTTTGACAGTGTTTTGGTTCTTTTGCGTAAGAGTGTTGTAGCTGCTTTTGAATCAGAACTTCTATATATAGGCGTTGAGAGGAAATGACCGTTGGGAGAATTTAATGCTTTGTGTGAATAGTACAATGCTGCATTTAATGTTTCACACTTTTGTCAACTACCTCGAGCCATGCTTCGTCTACTTTTACTGACTTTGCCTTTTGTAGCTTCTAATGTTCCTTTTGTCAGTCAGAGATTTGACGTTATAGACTTTTCATCTTGTACTTGCTTCTGGACTCGGATTTGTGTATAACAATGTTTAAATATCAGAGTCTTCAGCTTTTGATGCAGATGCAACTTCAGTCACTCGGACTATGGAAGTTCTTTTGAGCGTGATACCATCAGAGCTTCACTTTTGACTTCCATCTTCTGATGCTTTCTAGATCATGTTTTGAATCTGCAGGACCATCTTCTGATGTCTTGCCAAACCATGTTCTGATGAAGCCATCCAGAATTTTTGGGTCAGTGCTTCTGAACGCTGATTTGTGCATACTCTTTTATACTTTTCTTGAAATGGAAAACGAAAAGGATTAGAGTACCATATTGTCTTATACAAAATTCATACTTAATTTTATCATCAAAACAAAGAATATTGATGGGAACATTTCTTGTTCTAACATAACGATGTAGTCATAAATAACATGACTCTAAAACATTATATTTTAAAACTGGGCCATGGATGGAAATTTAGAACTTCATCTTCTTCATTTAGCACACGAAGAACAACAACAACACATCAATGGAGGGAAATTCAAACATTGTCATTTCTTGATCAATTTTAAAAAAGTAAAACACTGACTTGATCAGAATTCAACCATGACTTCAACCATGTAATTAACATAAACTAAAACTCATTCAAACTCTTGAATTTTACAGAAATGCATAAGAACCCTAAAATTGATTTTTAAAATTAAACTCTTGATACTAACAATCAATGACTAAAACCTTAGGGCTATCAATTAACATGTAAAATGGAATGTTTTGGTAACAAGAACTGCATGAATTGAGCTCCTTTTGAGAGAGCTCAAAGTTGAGTCACATACCTCTGAAAATGGAGGCCTGGAGAGTGATTGAGAGGACCTGGGAATACCTCAAGAACTCAGAAAGCTTCAACAAACCACCAGGAAGCTATTGCAATGCTAAAAAAGTCTTGATCACGCATGCAACTCAGAATTCGATTTCAACTTGAAACTGAAAAGGTTATGGTTAGTGTGCTATGAAAATGGTGTTACAGATCAAATGCATGTATTTGGATAGCTTCTACATGATGTTTTGAAGCTATCTAAACCATATAGCCTCAAAACGTACGAGTGGAATTGGTTTTTGCAAGTTTGAGTTCAAAGGTCCTTTAATGGGGATTTGAAATGGTGATTTCTGGTTCAAGGCCTTTGGTAGGTGTTTGGGTGTTATAGACAATTTCTATATGTGATATAGAAGCTATGTATGTGAAAGGTTATTTGAGTGGCTAAGTGTTTGGTTTGTGTTTTGGCTTGTAATGAGCTTAAAGAAAGCTTTAATGGAGGTTAAAAAGTGATTTTTGGGTTGGAGGTGTTTGGAAGGCTAAGGAAGGTATAGAAACCTTCTAAATTATGTTTAGAAATTGTCTAAACCATTAGTTGACACCCAAAACTCTTAGAACAAGAATTCACTATAAAAGTGAAAAGATGGAAAATGGAGAATTTCAAGTGAGGTATGACTTGGAGAATTTTGGTGTAATTGATGCAATGAGAAATGCCCTCTATTTATTGGCAATAATTAGGGTTTGTGGGAGTGAAAAACTCAGAATTTTGAAGGTCCCATGTGACCTTGTACCATGTTGCTTCTTTGTGAAGAAATGAGAAAGTTATGGTTTCAATGGATGGTACAAACTTTAAGCATGCTTGCAAGGACTTTGATATGATCTTAATGACTTGCTTGTGGGATTCAAATTGCTTTTGGTGCAGAAGAGACATTGTAGTGGCTCAAGGAGAGTGGACTTTGTGCATAAAGCCTCTTTATCAAAATGGAAGTGTGATCTTTATGCCATTAATGGAATGGTCACTTGGATAATGTCTTAAACACTTGGATTATAACTCAAAAGCAAGTGTAATCTTCTGATTATGGTGCTTTGAACAAGTTATATGGGCTGCAAGAAAGGAATCTTTGCATTTGAAATGGTTTTGGTTCATAACTTCTTCATTTTCTTCATGTTCTTCTTCATTTTCAAGTGTTCATGGTGCCTTATTGTCAAAATCATATCTCCATGATCAAGCCATGAAATTTATTGCTACTTATCTCTTTGGAAAGCCCTTTCTACATACTTCAAATGAGTAGTTAAAAGATTCTTCAAACTATTTTTGGATCATTGAGAAAAATGACCATAAAGTTAAGGAAAAATCCAAGTAAAACACTTGAAATTTTTTCCAAGTCTTTTGAAAGTTATCTTCTTAATCCCATATCTCTCAAAAGAAATACTTTTTGAAAAAAGTGCCATTGTGATAATTTGTTTATTTTTCCAAGCTCTACAACTTTCATGTTGGGATATTTTTGAGTTGTGTAGGTGAAATTTTGAGATCCATGAATTAGGTCAAAATACACTTCAGAACCCTAATTTGACTTTTTGTTGACTTTTTGATTCTTGATGAATTATTTGAATTGTATTTGATCAAATGTCTTCAATATCCATATGATGATGATTTGGATCCTTAAAAGTCCATAGTTGACTATTTTTCTTAAAAGTCAAAGGTTGACTTGCATAGTTGACTTTTTCCAAATGAAATGTAGTTTTGTGATTTTCAAATTAATCAAGATCTCCTCTTCAAATGAATGATATGGATGGACTATAATGTTGATTTGGATTCCCTTGAACCATATTTTGAGTCTTGGAACCATCTCCTGATTAAAAGTAGATCCTCCAATGAAATTAGGTCAAAACCCTAATTGGAGCTTCTGATGAACTTGAAGGTGATTGATCTTGCATTGAACCATCTTTAGGCCATGACATTGATTGGAGAACCCTTTGAATCATGGAAGAATGATGAATTCCTTTGTGGTCCTCAAAACCCTAGTTTGCTCAATTTCTCCTTGATCAGTCTCATGTCTTAGAACACAAGCAACAAACAACAGTTTTTTTGTATTTTTGGTTAGCAAATGATAAATGCATGATGATTATGATGAAAATGATGATCCTATTATTTAGGCTATGGTGAGATCTTAGTGGTAAAAAATTGGGGTGCAACACATATACATAACCAGTACATTTCATCTAAACTGAGGCTTCAACAATCAATTTTTCTAAAATCAGAGTGCAATATGATACTGCAAAATACACTACAAAAGCTCTCAGTTTCCTATGACTTTGCAGCAACATGTGATCACTGTTCACATTCATCAGTGCATATTTTTCTTATTTCCAGCAGCTTTCACCTCCAACAGATCAACCAATCAGGATTCTGTCGTGATCAATATACAACCTGAAATTAGACGCAGTCATGCCTGAGCTCGCCAACCAGAATTCTGTCATGATTAATGCATAATTTTCTTATTTACAACAACTTTCATCTAAAGCAGACCAACCATCCAAAACCCTCTCATGATCAAAATACAACATGAACTTAAATGCAACCATGCCAGAGCCGAATATTGTAACACCCTTCTAATTTCCCCGCATAAATTATAAAGCAATTAGAGTTTAACATGAATAAAAGGGCGTCACAATTTATTTAAATAAAATTCTACATTCATGGTCATTCTCTACTGAGAAACAACATTTGATTGGAATAAAATTCATGTTTATCACAGCGGAAATTAAACAAACTTTGGATAATTCTTAAAACCACATAAAACACTATTCATAAGGTCACATGCCTTAGTTTCAAAAGAAATAATTATCCAAACAATCAAACTGAAATAATAGAGCATAAACAACTCTCAATCAAGCGTTCCCTAGTGTTACAAGTCTCAAAGCATGACACCGACACCTATTTATTAAAACTAAAGACATGACTTTACAAGCCATCCTCACCGATCGCTTAAGCCGCTACTTCAATCTGAAATCATCAAAGTAAGGGTGAGACTACATCATAAATTAAATAGCATTATAAATCGTCAGATATAGAATTCATAAGCAATTATCCACCCTACTTAGCATATTCAGATTTACCAATTCATACCAATCACAAGCACAAGTCAAAAGTATGCACTAATAATACAACACAATCATAACACCGGATTTCATCCTAACATGTCACAATTTATACACATATCCACCAATCACAATCATTAATCAACACACAATATTATAACATTGGAACACTTCCATTCATGTTATAACGATTCATACACCTAATGCAATGCAACTATATGCATGTGGTACCAAACATGGGATAACCTGTAACACCCCATATTTTCTAATTTTAATTTAATCGGAAATTAAATTATTATTTAGAATTATCTGGTATTTTGTTGAATTATTGGAAAATTATGGATTAAGGGCCATTGGGCTAGAATGGTGAGATTAGTAGTATGGGGGTGCTAAGGGAGTAAGCCCATTACTAATTATTTTATGTTTTCATAAAATAAAGGAAACAAGGAAAATTGGGAAAAAGGAAAAAGGAACGTGAAAAGCAGAGCAGAGGAGATGAGAGTTTGGAAAGCTGATACGTGAAAGAGGAACAGAAGAGGAAGAGGGCTAATCAAGATCCTTGGCTAAGGTAAGGGGGGACTCTTCCGGTTAATTTCTATTATGTGATTATGGGTAATGAGATGGATTAACGTATGATTCGATTCGATTTGGTATATTGGGATTTGATATTGTTAGGTATGTTATGATTTGGGATAATTGATGAATTTGTATAGATTGTTGGTTATTGATGTGTTGTTTTGATGTATAATGATGTGTGATGAGAAATTCGATGATTATATGCTTGTATGCGATGTATGGAATCGTTTTTGGGTAAAAAGGATGTGAAATCGCAGAGTCTGAATGCAGACCCGTAATTCTGCAAAATCGCCAGGTCGCGCCGCGAACCACTGTTTGCGCCGCGAACCGTTGGGCAGAAAACCAGGAAGTTGTGAATACGCTCAGGTCGCGCCGCGTCCATGTGTTGGCGCCGCGAAGGCGTAAGTTTTTCTCGTTTCGCGCCGTGAACCCGGTTGGCGCCGCGTGCTGTAGCGATAATTGTTTTCTTTGAAAAATGTAAAAATGTGTAACTTTCAAACCGTAAGTCCGTTTTAGATGCCGTTTTGGACGTTGTTCCTTAAATTGAATGTTCTACCATATAAAATAAATATAACAACAATAACTTGATTCTATTTTGAAAAGTATCGTTTTCTTCAAATGCGGTTTATTCTTGTTTTGCGTAGTTGATGAGGTGCAATGGTTTGTTGTTTGCATAATTGAATATGTGCAATGATGGGTGTTGTTATAATGTGATTGCTTCTGCTTGTTATGCAAAATGGATGTTGTTCATGGTAAATATGGTTATCATGTGTTTTGATGAATGATGATGTAAATGCTCTGTTACTGTTGGATTGATTTGTTGTACTTGGTACACGATTGTGAGGAGTGCTATTGTTGTTGCACTGTGTGGTGAATGTTTTATCTGCTATGATGTTGTGGTTGTAATTGGTGTTTGTTATACATATATTGTTGATGTAAAATATGTATTTTATTATGGTTGAGAAACAACATAACTGTGTGTGGTTGTTGATTATTGTGGTGGTTGATGATTATGATATCTGGTTGATTAATGTTGATGATGAGCATGTTATGGTTGATACATGCATTTCATAATCATGTTGTGGGCTGTATCCCTTATGGTGGTGGGACAGCGGTAGCTAATTCCCATTGTGTGGAATTGGTGAGAGAAGTAGCCGAATCTTTATGGTGGTGGATCGGTGAGATGGGTTATCCCATGTTTGGTACCACATGCATATAGTTGCATTTGCATTAGGTTGTTGTGTATAATTATAACATGAATGGAAGATTGTCCAATGTTATAATATTTGATGATGGTGTAATTGTTATGGTGTTGTCTTTTGGTAATGTATTCTATTATTGTGTGAACTGATGAATAATAGATGTGAACCTGAATATATGACAAATTGGGTGAATGATATATTATGATGTTTTGTTGCTTATGAATGCATAACATTGATTAATTGAGAATGAGACTCACCCTTACTTTGATGATTTCAGATTGGCGAGTAGCGGCTTTTGGCTCGGTGAGGATTAGCTCATGAGTCAGTTTGTTTGGTATAGCGTCGGTGTCATGCTCTGATATTGTAACACTGGGGGAACGTTAGTTTAGAGTTCATGATGATACTCTATTTTGTTGTTATTGGAGTAATTTTGTGAGATATTGCATAGATGATGTTATGCTTATCTGTTGATTATTGTTCCGCTGCATAGAAACATGATTTTGTTAAATGGATGATTTTCCCCTAAGTGAAGCATGACAATTGATTTATGATAAATTGTTTTAAATTGAATTGTGGCACCCTTGTTTTCATGTTTTACTCTGAATTGTTTTATTAATTTCCGCGGGGTTTAGAAGGGTGTTACAATAGTGGTATCAGAGCAGGTCGGTCCGTCCGGCCAATTGTTGAGTCAGTTGAGTTGCGCGACATGATGTATATTGTCGGCATTTTATTCCTTGGTACGCGACATGTGAGTGAATCACTGTCGGTACTTGGTTGTTTGTTGCGGAGGTTGGTTTGAAACAAGTGGGGGAGAAGCTTCGCTTCTCGGTTATGTTTCAGTTGAAGAAGATTGATTCAGTAGGCTGTTGTTGGCAACCGTGCGAGCGTTGTCGGAGTTTGTTGTTTTCCGAATTGAAGGTGACTTGGAATTAAGACTTCACTGGGAATTGAGTTGGAACATCTTGAAGGAAGATGATTAGAGGTAATTGACAGTTATTGTAAGAGAAGGAAATTGGAAAGTTGCGATGTGTCAGCTCTGCTGGTGTGCTGCGAAGCTGTCAGTTGAGTAGCCTTACGACTCAGAAGAGGTTCAGCTGCAAGTTTGCGAAGGGGATTGATGTAGTAATGTTCCAGAAATTGCACTTCGGCGATGGGAAGTGTTGCTCAAGTTATAATGATGTTTGGAATTAAAGAGATATGATAAGGGGCTGTTTGGAATGTGATAGAGTTGAAGAGAATGAGTTTTGGAGAGAGATTTTCGTAAGCAAAACGCAGGAAAATTGCTGAATAACTGCGAAACTTCGAAAATTCATAACTGGAGTTCTGGACATCCGAATTGAGTTCCGTTTGAAGCGTCGGAAAGCTAACGAGATGAACTTTGTTATAAAAATAGTTGCAGCAGCTGTAACATAATTAATTGTGACAGGATGACGTTGAAAGGAGGCGAAGTTACGGTTACTCTTGTTCTTATAACTAGACTTGTTTATTGGTACTGCACGGGATGTCAGTGTCAGTGTCAGTGTTGAATGGATCGAAGGAATAATTAGAAGGTTTGTTGAGGAGTAATTTTAAGAATTGAATTTACCAATTGAGGAGTTTGGATATATCGTATAGAGTGTCGCTGCATGATGTCAGTGTTGCATTTTCCGGGCAATGATTGGAAAATTCATATCTTGAGTTTCGAGTGTCGGATTAATGTGCCGTTTGAACCTACGAGGAGGAGGGATTGTGTTCTAATTTATGGAAGAGTTATAAATACAGTAGAGTGACCCTATGAGGAGAGGTTCTGAAGTCGGTTATGGAAGTGTGAAACTTGTTGAATAAGAATGCCTACTACCGTGATTGTTCGAAACGAAGTTGAGTAAGACATGTTGTTGATGAATAAGTCGATGAGATATTCGGTAATAAATATGATTTGAGTACCGATGGATTTTAGTGAGGATTGAATTAGTAGCAAAGATGGAATAAACTTTAGAACCCTTGGAATCGTATTTGTGATGGCAAGGTAACGATAAGTATAAAAGAAGGATTGTAGGGAATTTCTAACATTGTTGACGTGAGGGAGACTTTGTTGAGATTCCGAGTGGGATGATAATTGGACGTGAAGGATGTAATAGAATTTGGATTAAAACCACGAGTTATGAATGTTGTGCTATTGTGTTGCGTAGGAAGTCTTTAAATATGTCGGTGATAAGGATGAATGAGTTGGATTTAATTGGACAATTTAGAGACTTGAGTTGGTATGTGAAGGTGATCCTAATAGTGTTAGATTGAGTATGCTAGAAGATGACTAGTGGTATTCTTAACGAGATTAGAGAAGGTCAGGAAGATGATGTTGAGTTGATCGGTAGGTTGACTTTGAATTACCAAGGTGAAGGCGGTGGATTCATAATCAACGAGAATAGTATAATGAGGTGAGTGATTGGATTTATGGTTCTGATGTTTTGAGCTTCGGAAGAATATCCTAGAAGAAGGACACCGTAGTGGATTATTGAACTATGACGATGTTAATGAGTTTGAGTGCAAACTCGGAAATGGACACTATTATGTAGTAACGACGGTTTATGCTTAAATATGATTTTCAACTAATATTGACAAATTTAGGACTTGATCACCCTAAATCTCTTGTTGGTAGTAGACGGAATCATATAGAAGAGATAAGCTTGTTTTGTTACCTTAATGGTTTAAGATGTGATGAATACTAAGCCGTGAGAATAATCACTCACTATGTTGTGTGAACTTATGAAGAAGTGAATATGAAAGAGTGCAACATGGTGGATGATGACTTAAGATGGGTAATCAGAGTCGCGCAGCGAAAGTGTGATGTGGAGTAGTGTTAGGAGTACTACTCGCGGGAAGTAAGGAATTAATATGTCGGAAGCCTACATAGAGAATATGTATTGATCTATATATTGGATTTAGAATCCAGTGGATGTAAGGATGTCGTGTCGAAGAATTATAACTCTTTTGAATAATTTCCGAGATGACGAATATGTTATTACGGTTGTACGTAGTTAACGAGTATGTATTCGGCGAAATTAAAACAAAGAGTTGATGCTATATGATGCTGTAATAATTTTGTGCTGTTATTGAGGTGATATTGTAAATTCCATATATAATGAGGAATTACACTCTATGAAGGACGGAGTTGATCTGATTCTTAGTAGAGAGTGTGACTTAGTTGAGCTATTTTGTAAGCGATGGTATATTGAGGCTGATGAGTGTGTACTTGTTCTGATGGTTAGGATGTTTAAATAGAGGAAGTAAATCAGGAATTGGTTTCGTTGGATGCGAGTAAGGATTGCTAAATGGTAGATTAGTACCATGAATGATGAAGAATGATTCTCGAAACGAAGGAGTAAAGAGAGTCGGAATCGGGTAAAACTCAGAAATCTAATTGGTATAGATGATTGTAATGAGTAATCAGAGTAGTGCGGAAAAAAAGCGGAATGTAACATGTTGGATAATTGATGGTGTGACTTAAGAGGAGACAGACAATTGGGATTCAATAGTACGGGAATATGAGTATTGAGTTTCTTGAAGGAAGCAGTTGGTGAAAAGTGAAAGTATTATTTTATTGCTCAGATGAAAGAGTGTGTCTAAGGTTGGTATATTTGGTAGATGGAATGCATTACTGCATTGTTGATCAAGTGTGATCATACTATAGATGGTGTAATTGTATTACTCAGTTGTTGAGCGCATTATATAGCTTGTACCTCAATGTTCTATTGTTGTTAACCTTTTGGAGATATAGCGAGTAATATACTATTGGATGGTCAAATGCGACGTGAGAGCTGAGATGGAACGCACGAGACATGCTTCTGTTGGTTATGTCAGATGGATTTTGGGGATTGACTGATGGTAATGTTAATTGAGAGCTGGAGACTCAGGTAAAGGACTCTTATACGAACTGGTTACTTGAGGTATGTTTTCGAGGACGAAAACTCTTTTAGTGGGGGAGAGTTGTAACACCCCATATTTTCTAATTTTAATTTAATCGGAAATTAAATTATTATTTAGAATTATCTGGTATTTTGTTGAATTATTGGAAAATTATGGATTAAGGGCCATTGGGCTAGAATGGTGAGATTAGTAGTATGGGGGTGCTAAGGGAGTAAGCCCATTACTAATTATTTTATGTTTTCATAAAATAAAGGAAACAAGGAAAATTGGGAAAAAGGAAAAAGGAACGTGAAAAGCAGAGCAGAGGAGATGAGAGTTTGGAAAGCTGATACGTGAAAGAGGAACAGAAGAGGAAGAGGGCTAATCAAGATCCTTGGCTAAGGTAAGGGGGGACTCTTCCGGTTAATTTCTATTATGTGATTATGGGTAATGAGATGGATTAACGTATGATTCGATTCGATTTGGTATATTGGGATTTGATATTGTTAGGTATGTTATGATTTGGGATAATTGATGAATTTGTATAGATTGTTGGTTATTGATGTGTTGTTTTGATGTATAATGATGTGTGATGAGAAATTCGATGATTATATGCTTGTATGCGATGTATGGAATCGTTTTTGGGTAAAAAGGATGTGAAATCGCAGAGTCTGAATGCAGACCCGTAATTCTGCAAAATCGCCAGGTCGCGCCGCGAACCACTGTTTGCGCCGCGAACCGTTGGGCAGAAAACCAGGAAGTTGTGAATACGCTCAGGTCGCGCCGCGTCCATGTGTTGGCGCCGCGAAGGCGTAAGTTTTTCTCGTTTCGCGCCGTGAACCCGGTTGGCGCCGCGTGCTGTAGCGATAATTGTTTTCTTTGAAAAATGTAAAAATGTGTAACTTTCAAACCGTAAGTCCGTTTTAGATGCCGTTTTGGACGTTGTTCCTTAAATTGAATGTTCTACCATATAAAATAAATATAACAACAATAACTTGATTCTATTTTGAAAAGTATCGTTTTCTTCAAATGCGGTTTATTCTTGTTTTGCGTAGTTGATGAGGTGCAATGGTTTGTTGTTTGCATAATTGAATATGTGCAATGATGGGTGTTGTTATAATGTGATTGCTTCTGCTTGTTATGCAAAATGGATGTTGTTCATGGTAAATATGGTTATCATGTGTTTTGATGAATGATGATGTAAATGCTCTGTTACTGTTGGATTGATTTGTTGTACTTGGTACACGATTGTGAGGAGTGCTATTGTTGTTGCACTGTGTGGTGAATGTTTTATCTGCTATGATGTTGTGGTTGTAATTGGTGTTTGTTATACATATATTGTTGATGTAAAATATGTATTTTATTATGGTTGAGAAACAACATAACTGTGTGTGGTTGTTGATTATTGTGGTGGTTGATGATTATGATATCTGGTTGATTAATGTTGATGATGAGCATGTTATGGTTGATACATGCATTTCATAATCATGTTGTGGGCTGTATCCCTTATGGTGGTGGGACAGCGGTAGCTAATTCCCATTGTGTGGAATTGGTGAGAGAAGTAGCCGAATCTTTATGGTGGTGGATCGGTGAGATGGGTTATCCCATGTTTGGTACCACATGCATATAGTTGCATTTGCATTAGGTTGTTGTGTATAATTATAACATGAATGGAAGATTGTCCAATGTTATAATATTTGATGATGGTGTAATTGTTATGGTGTTGTCTTTTGGTAATGTATTCTATTATTGTGTGAACTGATGAATAATAGATGTGAACCTGAATATATGACAAATTGGGTGAATGATATATTATGATGTTTTGTTGCTTATGAATGCATAACATTGATTAATTGAGAATGAGACTCACCCTTACTTTGATGATTTCAGATTGGCGAGTAGCGGCTTTTGGCTCGGTGAGGATTAGCTCATGAGTCAGTTTGTTTGGTATAGCGTCGGTGTCATGCTCTGATATTGTAACACTGGGGGAACGTTAGTTTAGAGTTCATGATGATACTCTATTTTGTTGTTATTGGAGTAATTTTGTGAGATATTGCATAGATGATGTTATGCTTATCTGTTGATTATTGTTCCGCTGCATAGAAACATGATTTTGTTAAATGGATGATTTTCCCCTAAGTGAAGCATGACAATTGATTTATGATAAATTGTTTTAAATTGAATTGTGGCACCCTTGTTTTCATGTTTTACTCTGAATTGTTTTATTAATTTCCGCGGGGTTTAGAAGGGTGTTACATAACCCATCTCACCGATCCACCATCGTCAAGGATACGGCGACACCCACTCACTAATTCCACACAATGGGAATTAGCTACCACTGATCCACCATTGTCAAGGATCAGCCACATGATGATTATGAAATGCATGTATCAACCATAACATGCTCATCATCAACATTAATCAACCAGATGTCATAATCATCAACCAACACAACAATCAATAGCCACATACAGTTATGCTATTTCTCAACCATAACAAACACATATTTTACATCAACAACATATGTATATTAATCACCAGTTACAACCACGACATGATAACAGATAAAGCATTCATCAAAACACATGATAACCATATTTACCACGAAAAACATCCATTTGCATACCAAGCAGAAGCAATCACATTATAACAACCCACATCATTGCACATATTCAATTATGCAAACAACAAATCATTTCACCTCATCAACTATGCAAAACAAGAATAAACCACATTTGGAGAAAACGATACTTTTCAAAATAAAATCAAGTTATTGTTGTTTTCTTTATTTCATATGGTAGATCATTCAATTTAAGGAACAACGTCCAAAACGGCGTCTAAAACGGACTTACGGTTTGAAAGTTAGAAGCTTTTAAAGTTAAGTGAAAATTAAGAAAAATCTGTGGAACCCGGTTCCTCCCCATCTGGGAACCGGTTCTTGCTGAAGAAAATCACCCTGTTTCGGGTTTTTACTATGGGAACCTGGTTCCTCCCACCTGGGAACCGGTTCCTGACGCTGCTGTAGCAGAAAACTCCAATTTTATGACTTTTCTTCATTCCTACTTCCACTATCAACATCAAATACGAACCCACACATTATGGTGACCAATTTCCATCAGTTTTCATGATTCTAACACAACAACAATGCAATATAACTATCATCCATCAATTATAACAAACCAATTGCATCATTTTCATCAAATTGGGCATGTCTGTGTCAGAATCTCATAAACCTTAACATCCTTAATAGAGGTTCAACTCTTAATCTATTCTACCATCATCAAAACTATAATACTATTTAATAAAGAATAGTCACCCCTTACCTTAATTCACGGTTGGATTCATCAAGCTCTTGCCATGGCTTCCTGCACTTTCTTCCCTTAGGTTTTCCTTCTTCTCTTGCCTCTTCCTCTTGTTTTCACGATCCATCAAAATAAAACCTATTCTCTCTATTTTTCTTATTTTATCCAACATACCCTTAAATCACAATACCAACAATGTCCTTCTCTAATTAAAATAAATCAAATAATTATTATAATAATATTCATTCTATTATTTTGCTAATAATAATAATTATAAAATAATTATTCTCCAACTGCACTTCATATTCTCAACGCACCTCAAGTCCAATTAATCTTTCTCAAGACCTTAATTATTATAAATCTTAAGGCAACACTCCACACCAAAGCATCTAAATTCATTCCTTATAAATTCTAAGGCAACTACCCTTATCCCAGGTATCAAAATATCACGAAATCACATATAACACAAACACTAACACATAAGCATCACGCTAAAATAATTAAATAAATAATTAGTCTAGAATTTGGAGTGTTACAAATATGGATTTTCTTCACTAAATTCAGTTATGACAATGATCCTAGGCTCCATGACCGCACCTTCGTGACTATCCCAACTTGACCACTTATGTATACTTTCAGCAGCTCCCGTATTTTTTCACTAATTTTAAGTCAACCATTTATCTGTCGTCACCTGTCTATATCCCCAAAGCATAACCTAGGATTTGTTATATCATCTATCTGAGACGTTCGGTGACGGATCCAAATTTTTTACGTATTTAAAAAATTCGTAACAAACATGTTCAAATTAACAAGGAAGGGTAAGAAAACTTACTAAATGTACGAAGATACAAGTCTTTGTTTCCCGCAACCCGTTTGATTCGAGCTTGCCACCTTTCATGTTGATGGTGTCTGAAAAATTGAGACAATAAGAAAAAGATAAAGAGAATTTTACAAACACCCCAACAACCAATGATGAAGTAACAGAAGAGGAATTATACAAATTCAACCTCGAAACCAGAACTTGAAACTTCATGTTAGGAACCTGAACCCAAAACCAGAGGCCTCTGTTGTAGACACTAATGCTACTCCATTGACAATAGGCACAAGGGAACCTACCACCAACGCTAGATGCATATGTAATAAAAGTTAAGGAATTAATATTAGAAAATTCAATTCACAATGTATTGAGTTTTGATGTAGCAAGTATGAATTGTTTTTCCTTCAAGAGTAATGACTATTTTACAAACAAATGTAGGAGATTATAACCAATTAGTAACAATTTCAAGCATAAAATTAAAGCATCCCACACAAACTGCAACTATGTATTTTAAAATTGAGAAATGCATAATCCAAATTAAAATTGAGAAAATATACCAAGAAACATACAAGTAGACTTCCATCTGCAATTGATCGGCCACCACTTGCATAGAGGGACATATAACACAGTTCAGGAGGCTCCACAAATTACAAGAGAATAAAAATTTGAAAGTTAGATAGTGTCATAAATCAGGTGCAATAGTTTCATAGCTTCATAGAATTTAAGAAACTTCACTGCATAATATTCCCAAAGAGTGTAGTTTTATTCTACACTTAATGTTTGTATTCAAAAAGTTGTAAGGTTTAGTTACAAACACATATTTTTGTTGTAAGTTTTCTTGAGATAGAAAAATATGATGTTGCAGCTTGCAAAATTATGTCAACTCTATCTTAATGGCAGAGAAAAGCCTTGCCAACCTGATCAGTAAATTGCATAAGTTAAATCTGCATAAAAAAACAAAAAAAACATACCTTCATGGCAGAGAAAAGCCTTGCCACCCTTGATTAGTTGTGTCCAATCTTTGCCAACCAAAGGCGTGAACTATCCTAAAACATCAAACCTAAAAGATGAGAAAAATAAGAATTTGAATTTTATTCTCAAACAGACACCAACATACCAATTTCATGCGTAGTCACTCCAACCTACTTTTTGATGCATTTGGTTTAACTACACCTTCAACAAAACTACGATAAACCAATAATCGTTTGCCTACACCAAAACCAGCTACCTGCATACTCTGGCTACCACAACGAGTAGAGCTAACATAATCGACAGGAAGGTGTTGCACCCTGAAATTTGTCCATCTAATTTTAACTTCTAACTGGATTGTTGCTCTACATCATTTGCATTTTAGGTCATCAATAAAATCATGCATTCATCAAACACATAATCAAAGGATCAGATGAATAATGGATGGTTGCATGTGTGAGTTTATTTCATGTGAAGTCCCTATGGATCAAAGAACCTGGATTAAGGCCTTCTTGGGTTTATATCTTCAATGGAATTCTAGGGTTTTTGGATTTCATCCTAAGACTTGATATGTGTATGTCAAGATAAATTTCTCAGAACTATGGATCAGGGTATTCACCATAATCTAAAGCTTAATTCAATTGGTCCTCATCATCTCTTGCAGCTTGGTTCAAGTTGGGTTCGATTATCATTTAAAATATTGGACCGCCTGTTTACTTTTATTACAAGCCATCTATTTGTATGTGAGAACCAAAGGTTATATGGTGTTTCATAAAATTATTTCAACTTTGGAAATCATTGATTTGCGGTCAAGGTCAACTCAAAAGAAGTTGACTCTTTGATTAAAGAGTCCACATTAGATTCATTGGAGTTTTCATCCAGCCTTAAGGTTCATTCAAGTTTTCAAAGCGGCATACTGGAGCGAAATTGGAAATTACAAATATTTAAGTTCAGAATAAAAAAAATTGCTCTCTTTATCACTTGGAGAAATCAACACAGGTCCAAGAGATTCCATTACAACACCATTCCATTACATCACATTATAAGCTAATGGATATATATATATATATATATATATATATATATATATATATATATATATACATAGGCGATTCTTGGGCCCGGCCAGACTGGGCACATGCCTAGGCTCTGGCCCAATTAGTTTTTGAGTTTGGCCCAAAAAAGTTTTAAGAAAAAAAGAAAGAAAAAAAACAGAAAAGGCAAAAAGAGGAGTAACTGAAACATGAAAATGAAACTGCAGCTTTTCGTCTCCTCCGCAACTCTTTGTCTCTTCCCTCCGTCTGGCGCGCCTCCGCAACTCTCCTTCTCCTCCCTCCGTCTGTCGCACCTCCGCAGTGCCACTCCCACCACCTTGTGTAACGCCCGTATAATTTTAATATTAATTTAATTTTATTATTGAATTAATAATTAGAATTATTAAAGAAATTGTGGAAATAATGAATAAATGAGGTTTTGGCTTTTGGGCCATATGTGGAAATAAAGGAAGAAGGGGGGGAGTAATTCTGAAAAACCTTTTTCTAACTTTATTATTTCATAAACATTGGAATTGGGAAAAAGAAAGAGCGTGAAAGAAAGAAGCCTGAAGAACGAAGAACGTGAAGGAGAACGATAGAGGGAGAGACCAAGAATCCAGAATTATCTAAGGTAAGGGGGGACTTGTCTGATTATCATCTATTATCGGGTTAGGGGTTGGTAATGCTGAATAGATGTAGAATTCGGATCAATTGAGTCATATGATAGGTTTAGGGATTGTGTCAATTGTATGATATTTGACCCCTGTGTTTGAATCTATGATGTATGTGTTGTTATCATCTCAATTGATGTATATTTGGTGCATTACGAGACTTAATTTGTGTTGTTTGTGCATTCTAATTCTCCATGTTCGCACTGGTATGTGTTGGGGTGTTTGGGGATACATGGAATGCTGTTTTTCTGCAGATTGGGGTTTTTAGAATCGCGGTTCGCGCCGCGTACATAGGGGAGGCGCCGCGAACCTGAAGGCATAAGGTAAGGAAGTCTCGTTGCGTTCAGTACGCGCCGCGAACAGGTGACCGCGCCGCGAAGGCGTTGTTCCGATTCGTTCCGCGCCGCGAACATGTGGCCGCGCCGCGAAGGCGTTGTTTCGATTCGTTCCGAGCCGCGAATGTGTGATGGCGCCGCGTGCTGTTGATGTTTCGTGATATTTTAAGAAAGTTCAAAGAGGCATAACTTTCTAACCGTTGGTTCATTTGATGCGCCGTTTTGGGCTAAATGAACCTTATTAAACGATCTATGTGATGATGATTTGACTGGTTTTAGAATGATGGTAATATATGTTGCTATTTCTTGATGATGATGATGATTGTAGCAAATATGGACATGTTTTCGACATGATGATGATAGAATTGTGGTTGAATGATGTTAATATATATGAACATACTTGAATGATGATGATGATTATTGAGGATGATGATGATAATGATATAAGTATGTTATATATGTTGCATTCATTCATGTGCATTGTTGATACTGTATCCATAAGGGATGTGTTGGATCAGTGAAGGGCATGATTCCCATTGTGTGGAATCTGTGCTGGCAGGGCCGTATCTGGATGATGATAGATCGGTCATGGGTTATTCCCATTGGATGACGTTGGTACCACATGCATAGTGTCAGTTCATTCATATGCATGATTTATGACATGATTGGAGGTATTCCAGTGTTGTAAATGTTGATGAGGCGTTGGTTGTTATTTGTTTTGTTTTGATTGTCTGTTTATGAAACAATTGGGTGAATGATGCAACTGTGATGTGTTATTGCTTTATAACCTTATAACATTTGTTAATTATGACGAGACTCACCCTTACATGTTGTCATTTTCAGACTGAGGATAGCAGCTGTTCGACTCGGTGAGGATTAGCTCATGAGTCAGTGTTTTTAGTTAGCGTCAGGTGTCATGCTCTGGTAGTTGTAACACTGGGAACGTTTGTTTGTAGTTTTGATTGTAACTCTATATTTATCTGTTTTGGTTGAAGTCTGATACATTTAATAATAATGTAGACTTGATGTGGTATTTTTCCGCTGCGTAGAACATGGTTTGGATAATGAGTTGTGATTTTCAGGTGTTCCAATGATGCATGACTTATGTGACGTGTATTTTTGTTATTTATGAATTATGATACCTCTCTACATGTTACTCTGATTTAATAATTTGTTTAATTGCCGCGGGTTATTTAGAGGGGTGTTACAATAGTGGTATCAGAGCATAGTCGGTCGTTGTGACCAGAGTCCTAGTGTCAGTTTTACTGTGTATACGACTAATACGAGTTATTAGTCGATGCTTTGTTTTGACTGGATTGTTGCATTTAAGCAGAACAAATGGCTGGAAGAGGAGGAAGAAACGATGATGCTCTTGCTGAGGCTCTGGGCATGATTGCTGGTGTGCTTGGAGGAGGGACTGTAGGAGCAGGGATTGGTGCTGATAGGCAACTGGGGAATTTTCAGAGGAACAATCCTCCATTGTTCAAAGGCACGCACGATCCTGAGGGTGCTCAGAAATGGCTCAAAGAGATCGAGAGGATTTTCCGAGTCATAGATTGTGCTGAGAATTTCAAGGTGAGGTTTGGTACCCACATGTTGTCTGAGGAGGCTGATGACTGGTGGTTGACAACAAAAGCTGAACTGGATGCCGGCGGTATAGCGGTTACTTGGGCTATATTCAAAAGGGAGTTTCTGAGGAGGTATTTTCCTGAGGATGTCAGGGGCAGGAAAGAAGTGGAATTTTTGGAGTTGGTTCAAGGTAACATGACTGTACCAGAGTATGCTGCCAAGTTTGTGGAACTGGCAAAGTACTATGTGCACTACAACAACGACGAAGCCAGTGAATTCTCGAAATGTGTCAAGTTTGAGAATGGCCTTCGTGATGAGATCAAGCAGGGTATCAGGTACCAGAGGATCCGGAGATTTGTGGATCTGGTGGATTGTAGCAGGATTTTTGAGGAAGATAGCGTCAAGCTGAAGTCATCTCACTCTCGCGAGTTGGTTGACAGAAAGGGGAAGAAGCCTATGGACAGAGGTAAACCATATGGTAGAGGTAAACCTGTTGATTGGAAGAAACCCAGTGGGGGAGATTCCAGTGCTCGTATCAGATGCTACAATTGTGGTGAGATGGGACATCGTAGGAATGAGTGTAAGCTGAACCAGAAGAAGTGCTTCAAGTGTGAGGAAGTGGGTCATGTCGCGGCTGATTGTAAGAAGAGGGTTGTGACTTGTTACAACTGGGGAGAAGAAGGTCACATCAGTCCTAATTGTCCTAAGCCAAAGAAGAACCAATCGGGAGGAAAAGTTTTTGCTTTGACCGGGTCAGAGACTACTCCAGAGGACAGATTGATTAAAGGTACGTGTTTCATTCATGGCACACCTTTAGTTGCGATTATTGATACTGGAGCAACTCATTCTTTTATTTCTTTGGACTGTGCTACGAGGTTAAATCTTGAGATATCTGATATAAATGGAAGTATGGTTATTGACACTCCTGCGTCGGGTTCAGTAACTACTTCGTCTGCATGCTTGAATTGTCCGGTTGACATTTTTGGTAGAGAATTCGGGATGGACTTAGTGTGCCTTCCGTTGAAAGAACTTGATGTAATCCTGGGAATGAACTGGTTGGAGTTCAACCGTGTTCATATCAACTGTTTTGAGAAGATGGTAATTCTTCCTGAAGAGGGTTGTGCTGATAATCTGGAAATGACAGCTAGGCAGGTGAATGAGGCTATCGGAGATGGTGCAACAGTATTTATGTTGTTCGCAATGATGAATGTGAAAGAAAAGGTGACTAGTAGCGAATTACCTGTGGTGTGTGAATTTCCAGAAGTTTTTCCTGAAGATGTAAATGAATTACCACCGGAAAGAGAAGTGGAGTTTTCTATTGATTTGATTCCGGGAACCAGTCCAGTGTCGATGGCACCGTACCGTATGTCGCCGTCTGAGCTAGCCGAACTGAAGAAGCAGTTAGAAGAATTGCTGGAGAAGAAATTTATTCGTCCTAGTGTTTCTCCGTGGGGTGCGCCTGTGTTACTAGTAAAGAAGAAAGAGGGTTCGATGAGGCTGTGCGTAGATTACAGACAATTGAACAAGGTTACTATCAAGAATCGGTATCCATTGCCGAGGATTGATGATTTGATGGATCAGTTGGTTGGGGCGCGGGTATTTATTAAAATTGATTTGAGGTCTGGGTATCACCAGATACGTGTGAAAGATGATGACATTCAGAAGACTGCTTTTAGAACAAGGTATGGACATTATGAGTATTCTGTAATGCCGTTTGGAGTTACTAATGCACCTGGTGTTTTTATGGAGTATATGAACAGAATATTTCATCCTTATCTCGACAAGTTTGTGGTGGTATTTATCGACGATATCCTGATATATTCTAAGAATGAGGAAGAACATGCCGAACACCTCAGAACTGTGTTAGAACTGTTGAAGGAGAAACAACTTTTTGCCAAACTATCGAAGTGTGAATTCTGGTTAGAAGAAGTTAGTTTTCTTGGACATGTGATTTCTAAGAATGGTATTGCTGTTGATCCTACAAAGATAGAAGCCGCGTCTCAGTGGGAAGCTCCGAAGTCAGTATCAGAGATTCGTAGTTTTCTTGGCCTTGCAGGTTATTACAGGAAGTTTATTGAAGGATTTGCAAAGTTAGCATTGCCGTTAACTAAACTGACCAGGAAGGGACAAGCCTTTATTTGGGATGCAAAGTGTGAAGAAGGATTCCAAGAGCTCAAGAGGAGATTGACTAGTGCTCCTATCTTGATTTTGCCAAGTCCGACAGAATCATTTGTGGTTTATTGTGACGCATCACTAATGGGTTTAGGTGGTGTGTTAATGCAAAATCAGCAAGTAGTTGCTTATGCGTCGAGACAACTTAAAGTACATGAGAGGAATTATCCGACTCATGATTTGGAGTTGGCAGCTGTAGTGTTCGTTTTGAAGTTGTGGCGACACTATTTGTATGGTTCAAGATTTGAGGTATTCAGTGATCATAAGAGCCTGAAGTATCTCTTTGACCAGAAAGAGTTGAATATGAGGCAGAGAAGATGGTTAGAATTCCTGAAAGATTATGATTTTGGTTTGAATTACCATCCGGGTAAGGCAAACGTTGTTGCTGATGCATTGAGTAGGAAAACCTTGCATATGTCTATGCTAATGGTGAAGGAATTGGATTTGATTGAACAATTCAGAGACTTGAGTTTGGTATGTGAAGGTACTCCTACTAGTGTCAAATTGGGTATGTTGAAGTTGACTAGTGGTATTCTTGAAGAGATCAGAGAGGGTCAGAAAGATGATGTTGAGTTAATAGATAAGTTGACTTTGATTAATCAAGGCAAGGGTGGTGAATTTAGAATTGATGAAAATGGTATACTGAGGTTTGGTGATCGAGTGTGTGTCCCTGATATTGTTGAACTTCGGAAACGTATTTTAGAAGAAGGACACCGTAGTGGGTTGAGTATTCATCCTGGTGCTACCAAGATGTATCATGATTTGAAAAAGTTGTTTTGGTGGCCGAGAATGAAGAAAGAAATTGCCGAGTTTGTGTACTCTTGTTTAATTTGCCAGAAGTCAAAGATTGAGCATCAGAAACCGTCTGGGTTTATGCAACCGATGTTTATCCCTGAGTGGAAGTGGGATAGCATATCAATGGATTTTGTGTCGGGTTTGCCGAGGACTGGCAAGAATTGTGAAGCTATCTGGGTCGTGGTAGACAGGTTGACGAAATCTGCACATTTTATACCGGTGAGGATGGATTATCCGATGGAGAAGCTAGCTCAGTTGTATATCGAGAAGATAGTTAGTCTTCATGGTATTCCTTCAAGTATCGTGTCAGACAGAGATCCGCGGTTTACGTCTAAGTTCTGGGAAGGTTTGCAGAAGGCTTTAGGTACTAAACTGAGGTTGAGTTCTGCTTATCATCCGCAGACGGATGGACAGACGGAGAGGACAATACAGTCGTTAGAAGATTTGTTACGTGCTTGTGTGCTGGAAAAAGGAGGTACTTGGGATAGCTATCTGCCTTTGATCGAGTTTACTTACAACAATAGTTATCATTCGAGTATTGGCATGGCTCCGTTTGAGGCTTTGTATGATAGGAGATGTAGGACGCCGTTGTGTTAGTATGAATCTGGTGAGAGTGCTGTGATTGGGCCAGAAATTGTACAACAGACTACGGAGAAGATTAAGATGATTCAGGAGAAGATGAGAGCTTCTCAGAGTCGTCAGAAGAGTTTCTATGATAAAAGAAGGAAGACACTTGAGTTTCAAGAGGGAGATCATGTGTTTATGAGAGTTACTCCTATGGCAGGAATTGGTCGGGCATTGAAGTCAAGGAAGTTGACTCCGCGTTTTATTGGACCGTTCCAAATTTCTGAAAGAGTGGGAGAATTGGCATATCGTGTCGCTTTGCCGCCGATGCTTGCAAACTTGCACGACGTGTTTCATGTGTCTCAATTGAGGAAGTACATTTCAGATCCGTCCCATGTGATCCAAGTAGACGATGTACAGGTAAAAGACAACTTAACGGTTGAAACATTGCCTGTGAGGATTGAAGATAGAAGACTGAAGCAATTGCGTGGCAAGGAAATAGCTTTAGTCAGAGTAGCTTGGGGAGGACCAGCTGAAGGGAATGTTACCTGGGAGCTAGAGAGCCAGATGAAAGATTCCTATCCGGAGCTCTTTGCTCGAGGTATGTTTTCGAGGACGAAAACTCTTTTAGTGGGGGAGAGTTGTAACGCCCGTATAATTTTAATATTAATTTAATTTTATTATTGAATTAATAATTAGAATTATTAAAGAAATTGTGGAAATAATGAATAAATGAGGTTTTGGCTTTTGGGCCATATGTGGAAATAAAGGAAGAAGGGGGGGAGTAATTCTGAAAAACCTTTTTCTAACTTTATTATTTCATAAACATTGGAATTGGGAAAAAGAAAGAGCGTGAAAGAAAGAAGCCTGAAGAACGAAGAACGTGAAGGAGAACGATAGAGGGAGAGACCAAGAATCCAGAATTATCTAAGGTAAGGGGGGACTTGTCTGATTATCATCTATTATCGGGTTAGGGGTTGGTAATGCTGAATAGATGTAGAATTCGGATCAATTGAGTCATATGATAGGTTTAGGGATTGTGTCAATTGTATGATATTTGACCCCTGTGTTTGAATCTATGATGTATGTGTTGTTATCATCTCAATTGATGTATATTTGGTGCATTACGAGACTTAATTTGTGTTGTTTGTGCATTCTAATTCTCCATGTTCGCACTGGTATGTGTTGGGGTGTTTGGGGATACATGGAATGCTGTTTTTCTGCAGATTGGGGTTTTTAGAATCGCGGTTCGCGCCGCGTACATAGGGGAGGCGCCGCGAACCTGAAGGCATAAGGTAAGGAAGTCTCGTTGCGTTCAGTACGCGCCGCGAACAGGTGACCGCGCCGCGAAGGCGTTGTTCCGATTCGTTCCGCGCCGCGAACATGTGGCCGCGCCGCGAAGGCGTTGTTTCGATTCGTTCCGCGCCGCGAATGTGTGATGGCGCCGCGTGCTGTTGATGTTTCGTGATATTTTAAGAAAGTTCAAAGAGGCATAACTTTCTAACCGTTGGTTCATTTGATGCGCCGTTTTGGGCTAAATGAACCTTATTAAACGATCTATGTGATGATGATTTGACTGGTTTTAGAATGATGGTAATATATGTTGCTATTTCTTGATGATGATGATGATTGTAGCAAATATGGACATGTTTTCGACATGATGATGATAGAATTGTGGTTGAATGATGTTAATATATATGAACATACTTGAATGATGATGATGATTATTGAGGATGATGATGATAATGATATAAGTATGTTATATATGTTGCATTCATTCATGTGCATTGTTGATACTGTATCCATAAGGGATGTGTTGGATCAGTGAAGGGCATGATTCCCATTGTGTGGAATCTGTGCTGGCAGGGCCGTATCTGGATGATGATAGATCGGTCATGGGTTATTCCCATTGGATGACGTTGGTACCACATGCATAGTGTCAGTTCATTCATATGCATGATTTATGACATGATTGGAGGTATTCCAGTGTTGTAAATGTTGATGAGGCGTTGGTTGTTATTTGTTTTGTTTTGATTGTCTGTTTATGAAACAATTGGGTGAATGATGCAACTGTGATGTGTTATTGCTTTATAACCTTATAACATTTGTTAATTATGACGAGACTCACCCTTACATGTTGTCATTTTCAGACTGAGGATATCAGCTGTTCGACTCGGTGAGGATTAGCTCATGAGTCAGTGTTTTTAGTTAGCGTCAGGTGTCATGCTCTGGTAGTTGTAACACTGGGAACGTTTGTTTGTAGTTTTGATTGTAACTCTATATTTATCTGTTTTGGTTGAAGTCTGATACATTTAATAATAATGTAGACTTGATGTGGTATTTTTCCGCTGCGTAGAACATGGTTTGGATAATGAGTTGTGATTTTCAGGTGTTCCAATGATGCATGACTTATGTGACGTGTATTTTTGTTATTTATGAATTGTGATACCTCTCTACATGTTACTCTGATTTAATAATTTGTTTAATTGCCGCGGGTTATTTAGAGGGGTGTTACACCTTGCGCCCCTCCCACCTCTCTGTTTCCTCCTTCCGTCGCCGAACCGCCACTGCATCTCAGAATCCTAAACGATTCTTCTCCAAGGTCTTGCATATGTTTAAAACTTCTTTTTCTGTTTGTATTCTTCAATTTGCCAAATTTATTCTTCTATATAAATCATTTCTGCAAGATTTTGTTGTTGTTGGTTTTCAATTTATTCTTCAATTTTACAAAATGTTTTTAAAATTATGAAAGTGAAATTGTAAACTAAGTATTACAAATATAAAAAATGAAGTGGCGTTTAATTTATAATTGAAATTAAATTAATTGGTCTAGGGGTGAGTGGGTTGTATAACCGGAATCCGTTATAAAAAAAAGTTAATAGAGCAAATATTGAAATTGTGAATGTTGTATAACCGGAATCCGAATCAGGTAATGTTTCATCTCTTTTATTTTAAATTATACTGTTGTTGACAAATGACAAGTCTCTTTTAATTTGGTCGATAATTATTTATATATTATATATTTATATATAATGTAAATTTGCGATCATTAAATTTTTGCCCAGGCTATATAATTTTTCTGGCTTCGCCACTGTATATATATATATATATATATATATATATATATATATATATATATATATATATATATATATATATATATATATATATATATATATATATATATATGTTACATTTCTCGACCAAAGTCTACATACAAACTTTTTTTACCAATACTATATAAATTCAAGCCATGTCTAGACTTCATCTTGCCAAATGCTTTGTCCTACCAAATAACCGATGCACATTAAAGTCTACAAAAGAATTTCAGCACATTGAAAATTACACAAGTTTCCAAGCCTATTTCTAAAAATCCTCCATGAGTTATTCCCTTACCAAATAAATATCTACTAACAGTTTCTAACACTACAACTTATAACAGTTACAAATAAACCACATAATAATTCAACCCTCAAAAACAACTTCTACCAAATAATGTGCCTGCAGCAGAAAACGACCAAACCGCTCCTGAACTCCACACGAAAAGAAACAACAACGTCACAAAGAAAAAAAAACAGTTCTATGCAGACAGTTCAATCTATTCAAATCCCGCCATCAATACAAATTTAAAACCATCTCGCATTCAAATACTCAGACCATACATTGATATTCTTGCCAAGTTTTGAATTCAGTTCTGCTGACAGCCATGGTACTACAAATTTATAGACCCAACATTTATCCATCATCTTCAACTTTGTGTCAATTCAACTGCTATAAAGTGCATCCAAGCCATGTACTTCGTGCTGCCAGTGCCAAAGCCCTGCATATTTACAAAACAAAACCAACTTGCGTTCAAATATCAAGCGGAAAAGAGCCAAACATAAACTAATATTGCATTCAGTTACTCGGACCTATCAATGTATTCAAGTTATACTGCGCCAGTCAGCATCATGTTCATAGTTCAAACAATCCTGCACATTATCCAGGTAAAATCAATAATTAAACATCACCACCATATAAAATCATCAAGGTTCTACAGTCAGATAAGCACCAGATATCGTCTCTACCATTCGTTCAAGCATTGACATAACATGAAACTACAAGAAGAAATCACAGCTGGTTGACAGAATCATTAATTTATACTCAAGTTAAAAACAGACGTCGCACCAAGCCACAAAGTCGATTCAGGAACGGTTCAGAAAATATACCAAGTCAGGTTCTGTCCAAACAAAAAATACAACTACCTAACACTAACTAACCAATCCCCAACTAACCCTCAACTGTAAAAAACCAATGTAACTAACTATCTAACTGCAACTAACAACCTTCATCAGAATATCAAATCTAACAACCTAAGAAACTACTAACTGCTTTCTATTTAATCCTAACTCCTAACAGGATCCAGATAACTACTAACAGCTAACATAACAGAAAACTGAAACCCTAACTGAACTTGTAACTGAAAAAACAGAAAATTTCAGGGTAACTAACCTGATAGTTGAGACCATCCCTTCCAACCTCTATATATTGGCAACCAGAACCTTCACTCACTCCTTGGATTCTCCATTTTCTCACTTTCAATCAACACACACATTCCATTCTCTGGACCTTATGCTTCAATCTTCACCATCTTCTTCACCATTGCTTCCACTTGATCCATCTTGACCCTTCCCCTTCAGTTGCCATCTTCATCTCCTCATACCCTCAGCTTCTCTCCTATTGAGCATTTTCTCCAATCATCATCATCATCCCAACCTTCACTCAATATTCGTCATCAACTGCAGCAACATTACTGTGCAAAGATTCAGATCGCAATACGATAAAAAGAAGAAAAAGAATAGAGTGAGAGGTTTACTGGATCCATTTTCAGATTATTGTGCGTTCTTGGTGTCATCGTGTCGTGGGGATCATTGTTAGATATAGTTGAGAAGGAGGCTTGAAGTCGGAGGTACGTGAGGGTGAAAGTCGGAGACGGGAAATATTTGAGACGAAAACGGAGAGAATGGATTGAAAGCAGAATCGATGCGAGATAACGGAGAAGAGCCCGCTTGTGATTGGTTGATTTACGACACTAGAGGAGTGTCTCCGTTAGTGACATATGAACAGTCATATGTTTGAGCAAATATGAAGGGGGAATATTACAACATCTGACTTTCATTATTATGTAACAACTATTAGCTACGGCTCTTATTTTTTTAATTGTTTTCTTCAATATCAGAATGGTGTATGAATTGAAATTACCTTATGTTGATGTGATAGATGGTATGAATAACCACTTTCTATATTGGATAGTATTTATGTCTTCCAAAATAATTATTTATAAACTAAGATCATGAATCATTTGTCTTAGTCTCAACAATGATAATAATTTTTATCTATTTAATTATTTATTAAATAGAATAATTATTTGATGTTTTCAATGCATTTTACACTAAAGGTAACCTTACCCAACTTTTTGAGTTGGCTAAATAAGAATTCACCGATAATAATAAGATCATGATCATATTTGTCACTACCTTCATTAACTACATTATCTAAAGATCATGATCATATTTGTCACTACCTTCATCAACTACGTTATCTAATCATCAACTACATTATCTAAACTATCGCCGACCCAATATATAAAAAGCGGGTGTAAATGAGAAATGCGGTGACAATTTTATAAATAAAATCTCATTTTAAGTATTATTAGGTGACGATATATACCTTATTTTCTAAAAACAGGTTTAAATTAAAATTATTATTATTAAATTTCAATTACTCCCTTTAAACTAAAAAAAGGGTGTAAATTTATATAAAAAATTATTTAATTTTATAACTCTGTAATCTATATTAATAAATAATTAAATATTATTAACAAAGTAATTAGTGAATATTAATGGGTATAAATTTATTAAGTGAGTAAAATAATTTAAACATTGAGTGAATATTAATGGGTATAAATTTATTAAGTGAGTAAATAATTTAAATATTATAACAAATTAATTAGTATTAATGGGTAAAAATTTATTAGACTGAATAAAATAATCTAATTTCATAATATTGAATAAAACTTTCGAGAAACTGAACGTTAATCTAATTTGATATTAGTGAAACCCAACTAAGCTTTTCTAAACCAAATTTTCAATAAAACTCTTGGTTCTAAACGCAGTTTTCAACAAATTTGACTGAAACCTAAATTCAATTTCAACCAAACTCTCGAAGAACAAAGCCAAACGTCTCCGCTTCCTCTCTCTACATTTCAATCTCCGTCTCCGCCTAAATCTATCATTCAAAGAAAAGCCTAAAAAACCCAAGATCGAAATTAAACTGCGATGCCACGCGAAATCGAGCAATTGGCTTAGAGGAACTACTCATAGAAGCAAAACCTAAAAAACCCAAGCTCGACCTTAACAGAAGCGATGGAAGACGAGCTTCTGAAGTGGAACTCAGGGGAGCTTCAACCGACTTTCTCTCGCTTGTTTTTCCTTGCTCTTCTTATTATTCGCTTCTTGCGTATCCTTGCTCTTGCAATTTCTCTGCGTGTTTGTTGTGTTTTGATTCATGTTGTAGTTGCACCAGTTGAGTGGTCTTGAGTGTTGAGTACGAGGGAGAGTAAAGTTCAGTGATGCATTGAAGGTGGAAGTTATGAGTGTTGAGTGAGAATGAATGAATGAATAGAAGAATGAAGAACAGTGATGGAATTATATTGATTTTTGCTGAATATTATTAATTGCGAGTAATCTTATTCTTATGCAGTTTATAGTTTTTCTGATGATTAGTTTTTTCTGGTTCAAAATGGAGTTTGTATGAGAAGGTTGCTATTGCAGCTATGGATTGTCAATACGTTGCATTATCTTCATGGATGTTATCATAAGCACCCCATGGATATCTGTCATACCCCAAAACAGGTGGTCTTGATCCGGTGATAGCCCATGATTGGTTGGCCAACATGGAAATGATATTTCAGGCCATCCATTGCACTGAAGAAGAAAAGGTGATATTTGCCGCCCAGAAGATGAAAGGACCTGCTGGTAGGTGGTGGAATACAACATCTACCTATTTCACTTCTCAAGGAATACCTAAGGATTGGCAACACTTCAAGACGGCCTTCTTGGAAAAGTACTTTCCTAATAGTTTGCGAGCTCAGAAGGAACGAGAGTTTCAGATGTTCAAGCAAGGCAACATGTCGGTGTCTGAATATGCTGAGAAGTTTGAGGACATGGCTGCTTATTCTCGACAGGCTGTTTATGCTCCTGATGAACTATGGAAGATTGACCAGTTTCTTTTTGGACTGAATGCTGATGTTGCCCATAGTGTGTCTCAGAGAGAGTTTACTACTTATGCTGAATGTTTGAGACAATGCTATGTTGCCGAAAATAGTTTGAAAAGGGTTCAAGATGAGAGGAATCAAAACAAGGCAAGTTTTAAGGATCAAGGGAGATCGAGTCAATATCTGAAGCCTCGAAACTCCCCGTCAAAGAAAAAGCAGGGTTATGTTGATCGTCCAGCTCTACCACCTCAGTGTGACAAATGTAAAAGGAGGCATAATGGAGAGTGTTATGGGATTCAGAAGACGTGCTACAACTGTGGGTCACCAGATCACTTTAAGAAGGATTGCCCAGTTCCCGACAAGACAAAGGGACGAGTTTTTACCTTGGATGCAAGAAAGGCCAAGGGAAACACCAACCTTGTTGCTGGTACGTGTTATGTTAATAATCAACCTTTGTTTGTGTTAGTTGATTGTGGAGCGACACACTCCTTTATTTCTAATCAGTGTGTGCAACGAATTGGTTTTGATGCAAGTCTTCTTCCTAATCCTATGATTATCTCGTCTGCTACTGATGATATAGTGGAAGCTCAGAAAATCTGCAAGGATTGTTCTGTCACTTTCAATGGCCGCAATTTCTTAATTGATCTTATTTGTTTGCCACTTAATAAGATTGATGTGGTATTGGGTATGGACTGGTTGTCAGCTAACTCAGTTTACATAGGATGCAAGGAGAAGGCTATTTTCATTCCTGCTGAGGAGGCTACTCCTTCGGACGCTATTGGTAATTTGATTGAAGGTACGGTTAACATGGTCAATTTTCTTTTTGCACAAGAGAAATCCTTTCTTTTGATTCTCACCATGGATTCAGAAGATAAGAAGAGTGTTTCGGAGATTCCTATTGTATGTGAATTTCCTGATGTTTTTCCTGAGGATGGCACTTCTCTCCCACCAGAAAGAGAAGTTGAATTCTCTATTGATCTTGTTCCAGGAACCGCCCCGGTTTCTATTGCTCCTTATCGGATGTCTCCTGCAGAATTGAGGGAATTGAAGGGTCAATTAGAAGAGTTGTTGGCGAAGCACTTTATTCGACCTAGTGTTTCTCCATGGGGAGCCCCTCTTCTATTGGTTAAGAAGAAGGACGGTAGTATGCGGTTATGCATCGATTATCGTCAGTTGAATAAGGTGACCATAAATAAAGAATACCCATTACCACAAATTGATGACCTCCTAGATCAATTGAAAGGAGCCTGTGTGTTCTCGAAGATTGATCTCAGGTCGGGATACCATCAGATTCGGGTAAAAAGCTCGGATGTGTCAAAGACCGCGTTTAGGACACGATATGGACATTATGAGTTTTTGGTCATGCCGTTCGGAGTGACCAATGCTCCTGCTGTCTTTATGGATTACATGAATCAGGTGTTCCAGCCGTACTTGGACCAGTTTGTGGTGATCTTTATAGACGACATCCTGATTTATTCTCGGAATATTCAAGAGCATGTGGAACACTTGAGGATTGTGTTATATGTTCTTCGAGAGAATCAGTTGTTTGCCAAATTAATCAAGTGTGAGTTTTGGATGTCTGAAGTTAAGTTCCTCGGACATGTTATTTCTGGTGGAGGTGTGGTTGTAGATCCATCCAAAGTGGAAGTTGTGATAAATTGTGAACGACCTAAGAATGCAACTGAAGTACATAGTTTCTTAGGACTAGCAGGTTATTACCGGAGGTTCATTATGGGTTTTTCTAAGTTGGCGCTACCCTTGACAAGGCTTACAAGGAAAGAAGTTTCATTTGTGTGGGATTCGAAGTGTGAATGAAGCTTCCAGAAACTGAAAGAGAAGTTAACATCTGCTCCAGTATTAGTCATTCCTAATCCAAGTCAATCCTATGAAGTCTTCTGTGACGCTTCTAAGAAAGGTTTGGGTGGAGTGCTAATGCAAGATGGACAAGTTGTGGCTTATGCATCCCGACAGTTGAGACCACGCGAAGAGAATTATCCTACTTATGACCTTGAACTTGCAGCAATTGTTTTTGCACTTAAAGTGGGGCGACATTACTTATACGGAGTTCATTTCGAGATGTTTAGTGATCATAAGAGCTTGAAATACCTCTTTGATCAGAAAGAGCTTAACATGCATCAAAGGAGGTGGATGGAATATCTTAAGGATTTTGACTTTGATTTGAAGTATCATCCCGGTAAAGCTAACAAGGTGGCAGATGCCCTAAGTAGGAAGGAGATTCACATTGCTGAGATAATGATGTTGGAATTTGATCTCTTGGAGAAGTTCAGAGACCTTGATTTACAGTTTGAGTGGGCACCAACTGGTGTGTTGATTAGTAATCTGAATGTTGAGAACAACTTGCGGGAGAGAATCCGACAGGCACAATGGTTGGATACTGAATTACAAACTAAGATAGGTCTTCCAGATTTCTCTCAGACACCCGATGGTGTTATCTTGTTTAAGATGAGGATGTGTGCGCCCAATGACGAAGATTTGAGAAGGTTGGTTTTGGATGAAGCTCACAAAAGCATATTCACCATTCATCCCGGATCCACCAAGATGTACCAAGACTTGAAGAGAAGTTTTTGGTGGCCCAGTATGAAAAGGGATGTGGCAGAGTATGTGGAAAAATGTGTGATTTGTCAACAGGTGAAGATAGAACATCAAAGACCCGGTGGCATGTTACAACCGTTAGATATTCCAATATGGAAGTGGGATAGTATATCCATGGACTTTATAGTGGGGCTACCTCGTACGGTGGGTGGACATGATTCTATTTGGGTGATAGTAGACCGGTTGACTAAGTCTGCACATTTCTTACCCGTGAAGACAACTCATAAAGTTTGTCATCTTGCGAGGCTTTTTGTGGCAGAAATTGTGAGATTGCACGGTGTACCTTCTAGTATTGTGTCGGATAGAGATCCGAAGTTTACTTCCAGATTTTGGAGAGCATTTCACAATGAGATGGGGACGGGTTTGAATTTGAGTACTTCCAATCACCCTCAAACGGATGGACAAACGGAGAGGACTATCCAAACTATTGAGGACATGCTGAGAGCTTATATTTTGGAAAGTGGTGGAAATTGGAAGGATCATTTACCGTTGATAGAATTTGCCTATAACAACAGTTATCACTCAAGTATTGGCATGGCACCATATGAAGCCTTGTACGGAAGGAAATGTCGATCACCCTTATGTTGGACAGAAATTGGTGAAAGAGGGATTCTTGGACCAGATATAATTCAGGAGACAACGGAAAAGATCAGAATGATCCAAGAAAAGATGAAGAAAGTGCAAGATCGTCAGAAAAGTTATGAAGATAAAAGGAGGAGACCCTTAGAATTTAAAGAGGGTGATCATGTGTTTTTGAAGGTTACTCCGAGACTGAGGTTGAAAGGACCGTTCAAGACGCGCAAACTTAGTCCGAGATATGTGGGACCCTATCAGATCATGAGACGGGTAGGTGAAGTTGCATACCAGCTAGCGTTGCCTCCCTCACTATCCGGGTTACATGACGTCTTTCACGTATCCCAGCTTCGGAAGTTTGTGCCAGATTCATTTAATCCTATCCTTCCGGATGCAATTGAGATAGAACCAGACCTTTCTTTCCAGCCACAACCGAGTCACATTTTGGAATATGCTAGTAGATCTCTGAGGAGCAAGGAGATACCACTTGTGAAAGTACTGTGGGACACGTCTCGTCCGGAGGAAGCGACGTGGGAGCTTGAGTCGGAGATGCGAGAGTTGTACCCGCACCTGTTCTGGTAAGTTTTTTTTTTGAATTCGAGGACGAATTCTAATTTAAGGGGGGAGAATGTAATACCCGGTATAGTTATCACCTAATGACTATCAATAATTTAATTGATGAAGTCATTAGGGGATGATTAGTACTAAGCCACTTATTTAGTCTAAATTGGAGAGGAATTAACTAAATGAGTAGTAAGGGTATTCTAGGCATTTCACCTCCTAAGAGAGTTAACTAAAGTTTGATTTGGTTGACATTTCTTTGTGGGACAAACAAAATTCAGAATTTTGTGAGGGAGAGAAGAAGAGAAAACGTAAAAGGGAGGAGGAAAGAAGAAAGTCTCACAAGCTCCAAGTTATCATCATCTTGCATGCACCAAGAATCAACATCCTTCTCTTGTTTCTTCATCATCATCCTGCTGAACAGCTTCTCCATCATCATCAAGGTGAGTCTCTAGTTAGAGACTTGGAGTTTTGGGGACATTGTATGAAATTGGGGTTTATGGGGTTTTGATGAGTAATTCATGATTGAATGATGATAATATGTATGTACTCCTGTTAAATTCTGCTATAGACTGAGTATAATTGATTTTGGAATGTTGGGATGATTGGAGTTGGGTAGGGATTGAACTTAGAACACTTTGGGACTGGTTTTACGCAGAAAAATATGTATTTTTTTCAGTCTGAGCTGCAGGAAATCGATTCCCCTATATTGGAAATCGATTACTATCAAGAAAATGGAGATTTTGGACTTTCTGCGTGAAGGAAATCGATTTCCCCATATTGGAAATCGATTTCCTGAGACTGCGTTGGAAAAAAAAAAAGCAGAATTTGAAAATAGCGTAACTTGAGTTCTGTAACTCGGAATTAGGCGCCGTCGGAAGCGTTAGAAAGCTCTTCTAATGTTCTATTATTTAATGAAGTAAGAGCATTGTTTTATTGCAATGATTTAGGTTCAAAGATTGATACTCTAACATGTATAATATGTAATGATTACCACTTAGTCTGAATGGGAATTTTTCCAACTTCGGAAATTCATAACTTTCGGCTCATTCGTCCGTTTGACGCACACCTTGTACCGTTGAATAGCTTATAAGATACACTATCTAGGAAAATTAACCCTGATGCTAAAATATCATTTTTGGATAGATTTAACGCATATTCAGACTAACTGTTGGAAATAGAACTTTATGCTAATTTTCCCCAAAGTGCAGTCCCGTTCAATTTGGTGAACCGGGCGCCTCTTTAGGCTTATATGTCTTATGAATTGTGTTGATATTGTATGATACCATGTGTGACCGTGTATATACAAATTGCATGAATATGTACAATTGTTAAAATGCGTTATATGGAATGCTATATCGTGATATTTGTGCATCAACGAGTACGCAATGGGAATGATCTGGTGTATACTCGTTGCGTACGTCGTCATCTTTATGCATTGCATTAGTCCCCCTCCACGCGGGAATGATCTGGTGTATACTCCGTGGATGGCCACCAATGGGAATGATCTGGTGTATACTCATTGGTGGGAAGGGATAGCTAGGCATATTCACTGCTCTCAATGGGAATGATCTGGTGTATACTCATTGATCGGTGTGAGATATGTGGGTACTCGATGGGAATGATCTGGTGTATACTCATCGTGTTACCGGGGAAATGCTTGTACTCCATGGGAATGATCTGGTGTATACTCATTGTGTACTGTGTAAGCATTTCCTCTAGCGGGAAAACATCGGATGTAGGTACGATGAAATTGTGATACCATGTCGGTAAGATCACTTGTTTATTCACCTCTAGTGATGCCACATAGTAAATATCATTAGGTCCTCTCCGATGGGCTGGTACAAACATTGTGACGTGATTGTACTAGCGACTGCATACTTGTGTGTTGTTTGTGCGTTTGTTTGATTATCTCATTGGTTAGTCATGGGACTTCCAACGATGATAATACCCATATTGTGTATTTGTACCCGAACGGGAGGCAAAATCCGGATCCACGACAGATTCGTTGTTTGTATGTACCCTCTAGGACCGAGTGAACCCTTAAGATAGGGAGGCTCACTGAGATTTAGTAATCTCACCCCTTTCCAATAATCTTCTTTTTCAGGTGGTTCGAGGCAGGATAAAGGCAAGGGTAAGATGGATTAGACTTGCGATGGTGTTTCTTGATGATGTTCCTTATCGTTTTGTTCCCTTCAGCTATTTCTATTTTGGATGGTGTATAGTACTACTTGGGATTTATGTATCTTTTTGGCCATGATACATTCGGCTTTGTATTTGTACTACTACTCTTATGTGTTCCGCTGCTTATGTATGACTTTCGTGTACCAATTAATACCATATGCATGTTATCCTAGGCAATGATATGTGTGGGTTGTTACATTATTTATAAAAGTAAAATTATATTTTCAAATACTATGTTATTAGTTGATATTTAAAAAACTAAATGATTGCATAAATATTTTTATAAATAATGTGAAAACAAACTTAATATTTACATTTAGGAAAATATATGTTTGATCCAAATAATTATATATATAGAAAAACTATATTTATGTTCAAAATAAATATAAAAATATGTTTTTGTTTTAAAAATAATAAACTTTTTTCATAAAATAATTTTGTCTTTTTGTTTTTTTTTATTCTTGTTATTATATTTTAGAAACATATGCGCGTAATGTACATGTACCCTTAGGAACGCATGCGTATCCATACAAGAATTCGTGTGAACTCATGGATTATTACATTTTTTTGAACAATTAAAGAAAATAAAAGTAAATATATTTTAAGTTTTGTATAAATTTAAACACGGGCAAAATGTATTTATTTATGTTAGTATTATTAATTTATTTAATTAAAATAATATTTTCAAATACTATGTTATTATTTTATATTTATAAAACAAAATGATTGGATAAACTTTTTTATAAATAATGTCAAAACAAATTTAATGTTACAGACGGGAAAATATATGGTTGAATATTTGTATATATAGAAAAACTATATTTCTGCTCCATATATAAATAAATATATGTTTTTCTTTTTGAAATAATAAACTTTCTTGATTAAATATTTTTTTCTTTTTCTTTTTGTTTTTTTATTTTTTATTATATTTTAGAAACATATCCATGCCAGAATTTGTGTGAACCCATGAGTTATTACATTTTTTTGTACAGTTAAAGCAAATAAAAGTAAATATATTTTAAATTATGTATAAATTCAAACACGAGCAAAATGTATTTATTTATGTTACTAATATTTATTTACATAATTAAAATAACATTTTCAAATACTATATTATTAGTTGATATTTATAAAACAAAATGATTGCATAAATATTTGTTTTAAATAATGTCAAAACCAATTTAATATTTACATACGGAAAAATATATTGTTTATCCAAATATTTGTACAAATGGAAAAACTATATTTATGTTCCAAATATAAATAAAAAAATATTTTTCATTTAAAAATAATAAACAATTTCTTGGTTAAATAATAATATGTATTAGTATAAATATTAATATTTGTAAATAATAGTATTTATTATATTTATTATCACAAATATTTTTATTAGTATAAATAATAATATTTGTAAATCTTCAATTATTCAAGAACTATAAAACATATTTTTAATTTTTTATCTTCGGTTACTCAGAAACTGTAAAACAAATTCAAAAAATTTCTATCCTTCAGGAACTATATAAGAAATTCATTATCTTGCTATCCTGCAGAGATGTTTTATATGTTTTTTCAGAAACTATATAAAAAATTCAATATATTTTGATCCTTTAGGGATGATTTATATGTTCTTCAGGAACAATATAATATTTTTTGGCCATGCTTCATATGGGATGCTTTATAAAAGTGAATGAAATATCAAATATTTATCTAACAATTATTGGTTAAAAAGCACTTTTATGTTGTATAATTTTCAAAACTTTTTGAGGAGACACCTCAAGAAACCATTTTGTATTATCTAGTGTGCAAAACAAACTACATCTTGGGATGCTCCACCGTGAATGTATTAGCAGAAGCTGGTGGACACTTATAATGACAACCTCCGTTCACACAACATCCTTCCATACCAGGAAAACCAGGTATACAATCTGCATCATTTTTGCAAGAAGAAGAATACCAACAACTTCCTTTAACACAAGATCCTTTCTTATAAGAAGAACCTCCAGTTTGACAATCTTCATCATTTTTGCAAGGGCTTGCATCAAGTTCTCTTCCTTCTAGTTTTATGCACATATCTACATTGTATGAGACATAAGATTAATATCGTAGATATAACGTAAAAGATTCGTATATAAACCAAGACAATTTATTCAATTAGATCATTGATTATTACCTGATGTAAGGATGAAAAATGCCAGGAAAAAAATCACTGTGGAAGCAGGAATTCTTGTATTGGCCATTTTGTATATAGAACACATTGCATTCTATAGATACCTCGTGCTATTTATATATGAATATGGGGATATTGTACTTTACTATATATTAACTATTTTAATTTGAAATACTAGATATAAACATAAAATTTAATTTTTATATGACCAAATAATATATCCTTTTATTTTGGTCAAAAAATAATAATATTTTATTTTATTTTGGTCAAAAACTAATAATATATCTATAATATAAAAAAATTTACTGTTCTGGATTTTCCACAAATGCTCTTTTGTTGTCTTAGTCTAAATTAATATTATAGGGGTACAAAATGTCTTTTACCGATTTATTCAAATCAATTGGGTTATTGGGAACATAACTATAATTTAGTACATTTTTAAAAATCACTTTTTGTACCAGCACAAAAAACTATTGATTTGTGTTATTCGTGTTTCTTTTCAAACCTTTGGGTATTGATTTCTCCCACCACTTTTTCTTCTCTTCCTCCCAAATTTTAGAAAACCCCAATTACTTTTGACAAAAGCCTGCTCTTCTGTAGACATGAAGCTTCAAACACGCCACCTCTCTTGTCATTTCCACACAAACGTTTCATCGATCTCATTTGTTTTAGACTTCTCATTCTCTCTCCATAACATTGCAACATCAAACTTCTCTTCTAAATTTCTTCTCCTCTCAACTTTGTTATGGCAAGATCCTTTGAGAAAGAGGTATGTTTGTTGTTATTGGCTTTTAACTTCAAATTTAGGGTTTCATCTTCTGTCATTTTTCGCAAGGGTTATGGTTTGAGGTATCGATTTTCGTATGGTTAAGGTTTCGTATAGTTAGATTTTCTGGATATTGGTTTCTTTTGTAACATCCGGATTTTATTAATTATATTATTAATTATTTTGTTTGGTGTTTTATTAATTATTGAAGGTGTTTTGCATGTTGGCTGCATTATTGGTAAAACATACCTGGTTGATTGTGTATATGCAGGTTGCATATATGTGTGGAGCTAATACATGTTTTGTAGTGAATGTCATGATCGATTTCATGACATCCATGTGTGACAGCAGGAGCTGTTATTGTTTATTAATTGTGTTTCCTGATTTATCACTTTTATCTGTTTAGGAAACTTTTTATTGAGTGCTGCATATTTCGTCCAGAAGATCCTACTGACATCACATTGTGTAACATACAGTTGGCGTATGAATTAGGTTAACTTTGTTAACCCTAATGTGTTTCTTAAAAAGCCCAAGGCCCAAGACTGCATATAAAAAGAACTGCAATCCTAATTTGGAACGCAGGCAGAAGATTGTATATTGTGAAGAACAGATGTTATGTAATTGTCTCTTGTGATCCATGCTATTATCTTTGATGATTGCGTTGGAATTAGTTTGTGTTTTCATTGTGTCACTCTAACATTTTAAGCACGAGTGTGTGTCTCTTGATTGAAGCTTTTAAGCAGATCAAGGTGTGTTTTTGAAGTGTGTCTTCTATCTGTAATTGTTTATTGTGTATGTGTAATCATTGCTATGATTGAGGGGGAGTGAAATGGAGATATTCCATATCTAGGTAGAACCTAGGTAGAAGGTTCATTGGGTAGTGATTAAGTGATAAGTTGTAAACGGGGGAGTTTAGCTTTGAATTGATACTACTGATAGTGGACTTCATCCCTGGCTTGGTAGCCCCCAGAGTAGGTTGTTTGAACCGAACTAGGTAAATAATTCTGTGTGTTCTTTACTGTTTTATGCTGTTTGTTATTATTGTCTGTGCTACTTAATTGTGGATGTCATAACATCCAGTTTGACATCGAGCGTGTGTTACTAGTATTTTCAATTGGCATCAGAGCAGGCACCCTGCCTCTTTACATCTGGGTGAGATATAGGGATAACAAAATTTTGGTACTATGGAGAAGGAACTGTTAGTGTTTGGAAACAGACCACCTATCCTGGATGGCTCTAACTATGACTACTGGAAACCTCGTATGGTAGCAGTCATTAAGTCAGTAGACAGCAAGGCCTGGAGAGCTGTTGAAAATGGATGGAAACATCCTGAGAAAATTATGGAAGATGGAACCACTGTTCTAATTCCTAAAACTCAATGGAGCAAATCTGAAGAAGAGTTAGCGTTGGGCAATTCCAAGGCCCTAAGTGCACTGTTCAATGGTATTGACAAAAACATCTTCAAACTTGTACAACACTGTGAGTTGGCTAAAGAAGCTTGGGATATTCTCAAAACATCACATGAAGGCACGTCCAAGGTAAAGATGTCGAGACTTCAAATACTTACCACTAAGTTTGAAAATCTCAAGATGAAAGAGGATGAAACCATTTATGAGTTTTACATGAATGTCCGCGAGATTTCAAACAACTCTGCAGCCTTAGGTGAGAAAATTGTTAGAACAAGATTTGTTCTGATCAATATTCTTAGTTTTGATGATAACAATATATATGAATTTTGTATAAGACAATGTGGTACTCTAATCCTATGCATTTTCCATTTCAGGAAATATATATAGAGTATGCACAATTCAGCGCTAAGAAGCTATGGCTCAAGAAGTTCAAGATTGCAACATAAGAACATGCTCTCGCAAGACATCAGAAGATGGTCAAGCAGAATCAGAACATGGTCTATTGAAGCATCAGAAGAACATGAGTTCAGAAGCAGAAGCATTGAAGTTCTTATAGTATCACGCTAGAAGCACTTCAAAGTCAGAAGACAAGAAGATGCTCTGCACCAAGCTGTATTGACTCTGAATATTCAAACGTTGTATCAACAAATATAAGAATCAGAATCAAGTACAAGATGGCAGGCTACGCTGACTGACAAAAGGAACGTTAGAAGCTATTAAAGGCAAAGTCAGTAAAAGCAGGAAAAGCAAGGCTCGAGGTAGTTGACAAAAGAGTGAAACATTAAATGCAATGTTGTACGGAACACGCAAAGCATTAAATGCCTCCCAACGGTCATCTTCTCAGAATGCCTATAAATATGAAGTCTCGGATCAGAAGCAAGGTTACAACTCCTTAACGCACAAATGCATAACTTGCTGAAACTCTGTTAAATCCGAAAGCTATCAAACGTCATCTTCAACCTCACATATCTTGTAACAGTTAGTGAGTGTTAAGCTTAGAACTTAAGAGAAATGTCACAGTTGTGATTACAGCTTTATAAGAAGCACTTTGTACTCTTGTAATAGAATTTACATTCATTTGTAAAGGTTCCTAGAGTGATCGGTTGATCAGTATACTCTAGAAGACTTAGAAGTTGTCTAAGTGGTTGTGTTCCTAGAGTGATCAAGTTGTGATCAGTATACTCTAGAAGACTTATAAGTTATCTAAGTGGAAAACCATTGTAATCAAGTTTGATTAGTGGATTAAATCCTCAGTTGAGGTAAATCACTCTAAGGGGGTGGACTGGAGTAGTTTCGTTAACAACGAACCAGGATAAAAATCATTGTGCAATTGTTTTTATCTTAATATTTTTTAAAGTCACACTTATTCAAACCCCCCTTTCTAAGTGTTTTTCTATCCTTCAATTGGCATCAGAGCGCCGGTTCTAAGGTGCAAGCACTTAACCGTGTTAGAAAAGATTCAGGAAGAGAAAAATGCTAAGTTAAGATGGTTGAGACTTCAAACCCAACATCTACATCTGGTTCTACTGAACAGTACAATGGAAATGGTAACAATGGTTACACTAGACCACCAATATTTGATGGTGAAAACTTTGAATATTGGAAAGATAAACTGGAAAGTTATTTTCTTGGTTTAGATGGTGACCTTTGGGACTTGCTTGTGGATGGTTACAAACATCCTGTGAATGCTGCTGGTGTATTGTTGTCCAGAAAAGAAATGAGTGATGATCAGAAGAAGCAATTCAAAAATCATCACAAAGTACAGTTGACTTTTTAGACCAAAAACCCTAATTTAGCAACTTTGAATCTTGTTGATTTTGAAGCTTTCCTTGATGAATCACGATAAATTCTTGATCAATTGATTAATGTCACTTCAAAATGAGGATGTTGATCAAAAATGAGGAATCTTGACTGTACTTTGACCACAGTTGACTTTTAGGTTAAACTAGTCGACTATTGATTATCTGAGCAATTGACTGAGCAATCTTTGGAATTGAAGCTTGAATTTTGGAATGGGGATAGTTTGAAACCTAATAAGCCATATGAAATCCATTGGATACCTTGATTAATCAATTTTCTTAAGAGAATGCAAAACCCTAGTTCATGAGGTCTTTGATTAGGAGAGTGTGCCTTAGGTTAGCCCTTGAGCCTTGAATCATTGTATGAGTTTGAAAGTGAAATGAGATGGGAAAATTTTGGGGTATGACACTCTCATCTAATTGAGTTTCAAGAGCATAGTCAACCTGCTGAGTAGCATCCACAAACTCACTTTCAGAGGAATCTTCAGTCCCTAAGTTAACCAAACTTGGAGGCTTAAGGATTGGCACCAGAATGGCGTCATTATTCACATTATTAATAGCCTCAATCTCCTTGTTCTTGTCCGTGTGAACCACATATTTCCCATTAGGGAGGTTGTCTTCAATAACCACTAAATTGGTGTTAATAGGATTGTTGCCTTCCTCTTCATTTGCCTCAATGCTATGATCCTCAAGAGTTACTTTAGAATTTTCTCCTGGGATGAATCTTTTCCCCGTAGGGATGTAGGTAGTTTTGTCTTTCTTTGATAGAGGTTCCTTTCCTTTCCCACTATCTTTCTCCTTTCGCTTGCAATTAGTGATAGAGTGTCCAATACATTTACAGAACATGTAGAAATCAGAAATTTTTTCATACTTTATATCTACAAAAAAAGCAAATCCAACCCTCTCAACAAGGATTTTATAACTTAGCTCTTTGGTAAGGTCCAGGTCAACCAAAATCCGGACAAAATGCCCAAAAGGTCGTTCAAACGCGGATTTGTTAGACGCAAAGTAAATACAAATTGGTGTATCAATGCTGCTAGCAATAGCGAATAGAATCTTGGGTCTCCAATACTCCTGTGAGAGACCATGGACTCTTATCCAAACCTGTGTCGAGGTTTGCTTCAGTGTAGAGGGAACTAAATCCTTTGTCCAAGGGAACAATTTCAAGATTCCATTTGGTATAGACCAAGCATTAACAGATCTAAGACGTTGCATATCCTCAAGTGAAGAGAAGGCAAATTCGAAGAAACCTTTACCTAAGGAGGTCACGCCCCATTTTCCAATTGAAGGCCATACTTCGAGAAGTTTTTTTTCACACTCGGTACTGTGAGCGGTTGTGAGCCTTTGGACCAGACCACACGTCCATGAAAGTGGTGTTTGCAGGCCTCAACCCCCAGAGCATATTCATCTTCCGGAATAGTGATAGCTAGCCTATCACCTTTTAGGTAAGGCGTGGGCAGCTGACTCAGAGGAATGTCACACACGTTATTGGATACCACTGAAACAAAGGATTTGACTTTAAGAGAGCTAGCAGCTTTTGGTTGCTCATTGATGGGTTTTGAGTTTTCTACCCCTGTGTTAGTTTCCGGAAAAAGCAAGGAGACATCCATTAGAACGGATTGCAAAGAGGTAAGAGTGGAAAGAAGGAGGAATGGAGTGAGAAAGAGGAGGAGGAAGGAGATCAGCGGCCATGCAACTAGTCGTTATCAGTCAAAACTAAGGCAACTAGCCGTTATCGGTGCTCATGTTTCTCTTTAACATTTGCACATGGAGATAGTTGTTTTTCTTTTCTGTCTTTTCCACCTTTACAAGATATTTTTACCCTCTTTTGTTTTGTCTGATGCAGAAAAATAAATAGACTAGAAAATGAGATGAATTTATTTATTGTTTGATAGTAGAGTAAATAGAAAGAGAGATAGATAAATACATTTTCTCTTATTTGGTTATATAGACAAAAATACAAAAAAAAAAACACAAATTAACATAAATTTCCATTACTTGCATAAATAAGAAAATTTACAATTGCATGGTGATACTCTAAGTCCCCAACATCCAACATACTAAACTAAGGTTGCTCACAATAAATTTGAGACCAACAATCCTAATATGGCGGGTGGTATTAATTTCTACCTTTTCCAATTTAGCAAAATACTGACATAAATCATAAATCACCATAATTAATTAAGGGTCATGCTAATAAAGTGTCTCAAGAAATTCTTTAAGATTTTTATCTAAAAATATATATTTTTTCAATTAATTATTTTAATTTTTAATATATTAAATATAAGTTTTTTAATGAAACATATATCTTTGCTCCTTAAAAGAAGTTAATTATTTTTATTTTGGCTTAAATACACTTTTCGTCTCTGTAAGTTAGCGTGTTTTTGATTTTCGTCCTGTAAGTTATTTTTTTGGGTTTTAGTCCTTATATTTCAGTTTCACGTTCGTTTTAATCCCTAAAATCAAAATCAGCAGGAAATTTCACAAGAAAATCCGCAGGTAACCTGCAGATTTTCCTGCGGATTTTGACTTTAGCGACTAAACCTCAAGCAAAAAGTAAGATATAGGGTCTAAAACCCAAAAAAATAACTTACAGGGATGAAAATCAAAAACACGCTAACTTACAGGACGAAAAGTATATTTAAGCCTTTTATTTTTAATATATTGAATATAAATATTTTTAATAAAATATCTACCATATAAGAAAATAATATGGTTTGGAAAATTCTATAGTAACTTTTTATTTTTATCCCAAAATTTAATTTTGTGAGGGTAATTTGTGTCATATATTTGATTGAAAGAAATTAATGACATTATCTTTGAAAAATGATGTTTTTGCACTTTCTATGTTCAATCTTTCAAATTCTCTGCTATGCATTTGTAATGATGGACTGTTTCATTAGCAATGCTTCTAAAGGTTTGTATCTTCCACCCTATAAATATGAATACAATGAGAAGAAATTAAAATAAATATGTAATGTAAGTTGTTCTCTTTATCATGTTGCACTTTTTTTATGTTAATGTTTTATACTATTAGCTCGCATTGCATTTTTGCTATAAGACATTATTATTTATTTTATATTTTGTTTTTATATAGATCTGAATCGTTGTCTCTCATTGAATACTAAACTTTTCTTTCTGATTATTATAATTCCTAAATAAATTGAACATTGAATTAAGGTGAAAAGTTTTAGACATTACTTCAACCATAAATAAAACCAAAAGAGGAAGAAAAGTCATATGCATAGTATCGAGTAAATTCTTTTGTAATTTTTTATTTCTTTGTAATCGATTTTTTTTATATAAAAATAGAAAATTATGATATGTTGGATTCATTCAAATCAAAGAGAAAATGATTTATTCTTCTGTGTGTGCAAAAACTTGTCTTTTGTTTTTTTTTTTTTTCCGGAAATGCTAACGAGTGTGTTTGGGACATTCTTTAAGTGATTAAAGTAATACATTTTTATTGAAATGCGTGTATTTAATGTATTAAAAGTGTATTGAAAATTGAAATCTTAAATTTTATAAAAAATATTTTTTTTATTTAATATGTTTAAAGACTGCCTTGAGGGAACCGGTTATTAAGACCCTTAATTTTATGATGTTATTTTAAGTATATTAGTGAAGAATTTTATGATGTTATTTTAAGCATATTAGTGAAGGAAGCTAGGTGTATGGCTGAAGGTGTGTGTATTTTAGGTGTAGGTGTTGAGTATGACTGCAATTCAAAAAAATTTACACCATCTGTTTTTTTCCATTTAATATTGAACTACATGCCAAGAAGATTTGATGCAGCAAAAAGGATATGGTATCATGGGAATATTTGGGAAATATAACTTTGGAATATTTTTAAATTTATTGCTACATGTATTTATTGTGTAGTTATTATTATAACAATTTAATCAAATTAAATTATCTCAATAAATAGAGAAAGTAATATTATATTTTAAATTTATGAAATAAAAACAATATTATTATAATATTATATAATTAGTCCATATATTTTCAAAACATTTAATTTAATATATAAACTTGGCAAATGTATAGTACCCGGTTATGTAAAGTATTTTAAGTGTCGTTTTAGAAGAGATTTTTTGTTTTTATTTAAGTGTCGTTTTTATAGTTTAATGTTATACTCTTACTTTTGTTAATTATACTCTTACTTTTTCAATAACATCACTTTACATTTTCTGTAAAATTAATTATTTTCTCAATTAGTTATTGGAAAAAGAGAGTGTATGATTGAATTTATTTGGAAAGAGAAAATAAAAGAGGGTATAATAAAAAAAATAACTACAACAATCCACTATCTTTATTGAAGAGTTTTTTTTTTTTTTTTGCTAAAACGACACTTAAAAAGAAACGGATGAGGATGGAGTATTAAATTTTCAAATAGTCAGATTTTGATATTGATCAAAAGAATATAGTTAATTAATTGTCATTAATATTTATAAAATTAATAATTATTTGTCAAATTAAAATTAATAAATATTTTATTACTTACATTTTTTTTAATAAAGAAGAGGTAAAGTTTGTCTTAATTTAATTGGAATAACCATGAAGTTATTAAATTTATTTTTTAATTTCAAAATTGTTTAGTAGAGTTATTTTAACTGAAATTAAAATCATAAATATGTGAAGCAAAATTAAAAGTGTTTATAACAAGAGAGAGTGTATATTTTAGTATTGAATTATATTTTAAATTATTAAGCGTTATTCATTTCCACCATAATTCTGCCTTGTGAAATTAAAAAAGCGATTCTTAAAGTTTTCATACAAAGAAATAAAACTTCTTTTAATATTAACCATATAATAAAAAATTATTTTAATATTCTTTATATTCATTTTTTTTAGTGATAATTATAAAAATCAAATATATATACTTTTTAAATGATCTGAAATACATTATTAAATTAATTTTATAAATTTGACTATAATTAAAGAAAATCATTCCGACCGACTCCTATCATTATTATAATTAAATTATTATTTTTTAAATTTAGGTAATTTATAATTCTCTTTATTGTAATTAATTTCTTATAATTAAATTTAGACAAAATATTCTTTTTGGTCTCTTATGTTAACTTCGGGGTTCATTTTGGTCTCTTAACTTAAAAAGTGTCATATAGGTCCCTTAACTCTCCAAAAGGTATCATTTTAATTTTTTTGTCATATTAGTAACTGATTTAGGCGACCGGTTTTTGAGTTTTTTCGTCGCTAATGTGACAAAAATAACTAAAATGACACATTTTGAAAAGTTAAGGGACCAAAATGACACTTTTTAAAGTTGACATGGGACCAAAAACATTGGTTAGAGGACTCTTCAAAGTTTCTAAAAAGTCCTAGAACTCCTCCATACCTTAAAAATTGAGGGAAATATGCCTTGTCAAAGTTGGACAAATTTGAGAAGGAAAATGTGAAGGAAAAGGATTCAAAATGAATTTCTTTGCAAAGGGGCCCAAATTTTTTTTGGCCCAATCTTGATCCTCAAGTATCCAAGAGTTTTAAAATCATTTGCCACGAAAATATATGATTTATTTGATTTATTATGATTTTTATTTCAATTAAAAAAGGAATTAAAATCAAGCAAATCAAAGAAAAATCAAATACTTGGTAAAAGATATGATTTGGAGTCAATTTAATCATCAAAATATCACAAAATCACATCTAATTTCGTGCAAGGAAGATTGGATAAAAAAAAGATTGAAATTGGACCTAATTTAGAAAGTTTGAAATCATATTTCAATCAAATTTTTATTGATTGATTTAGTGAGATTTATTCAGGTTTTAGTAACATAATTCACTCTTCTATATATACATAACAGTACCAGATGCAAGGGTTAGACAATTGTTGCAGGAAAGAATACAAACCCGAGCTCTAAAAAATCAATAAAATCTCAAACACTAATTCTGAGTTACAGGTCAATTCAAGGTGTTTGGTTGATTCTAATAGGTTCCTGAGGTGTCAAGGAAGCTTTTCCAATCGAATTCAAGGCTTTAAACACTCCGAGTCACCTACAATTGCTCACGGTTTGCATACTTTCAAACCTCATCGATCTCAATCATTCATGCATCCTAACTGAATTTCGTTTGCATAATTATGTTTATATTGTTGCTTTGCTGGTTTCTGGAAAATTAATTAAGTATTTATGCGTGTTTTAACCGGATACCATAGTTAGGGTTTAGAGCTTTGATTTGGGGCTTTTTGTTTAAGCCAAAATCAGGATAAATCGATGCCATGATCATGCTCAGGGACTCTGGACGATCCCTTTGACGTGGTCGCGCCAAATTTTCGTGTTGTTTTGGGGCTCTTTTGATTTTTACAGGTGTAGAAAGTATGGTTCTATTATAGCGTCTATGCAAAAGCGGTGTAAAAAGGCATGTTACAGGTTTTTGGTGAAGAAGACGACAAGGTGTCGTCGCGTAATTGGCCGGTTTGAATCCTTTTGCGCGCGCGTTTCTTTTCAACAGCCAGAAGGATCCGGTGTGCCCAGTGTTATGTGCGTATCATGCATCTTCAAATTTCATCCTTCAGATCATGCCCTTGCCAGATCCTACGCATCTAAGTGTGCAAGTCCACCATATCCCCACGCGCGCTGCCACACTAAATAAAAAGTTAAGTTTTTTCTAAATTTTTTTATTTATTATTACACAATTCCGTTTTTATTAATATATATATATATATATATATATTAATATATATATATATATATATATATATATATATATATATATATATATATATATATATATATATATATATATATGGCATATCAATGGTTCAGATTCATTCTCACATTCTCATATAAATATGGCATTCTCATATGATATGCCATATATATATATATATATATATATATATATATATATATATATATATATATATATATATATATATATATATATATATACAAATATTTTTTTTAAAATTCTTTTTTTAAACATAATAAATAAATATTTATTTACTTATTTTGTTATTATTAAGTAATTCTAATTATTTTAAATTGATTTTAATTTATTTAAATTATTTGTAAAATTAAGCAAAAATCTTTTAATTGATTAAAAATAAATATTAGGGTTAGATATTTAATCGAAACCTGATTTTCACTGATTTAATTAATTAGGTTGAAAAATCAACAATTAATTAAATTGATTTTATTTATTCTGTTAATCATATTAATTCGTACCCTAATCAGGGTTTACAAAGATTGTGCCTACACTGAAAAAGTTTTCCTTGTGCAATTTTTTCAGGGTCATCATCAGGCTTCCCCCGACTACGCGCCACGTCAATCGAGAAGCTAAGTCCTATTTTATACTTATTTAAAATATTTGTTTTTTCCTCTTTTTATCAAATTAGGGTTTATTATCAAATGCCAATGAACTGTCCCTACACTCACCCCTTTGTTGTTATTTTTCCTTTTCCAATTTTCAGGGTTAGCCAGCCGGTCAAAGCTCGATTAGTCGGTAACCCTAAAACTTATTTTATTTTAATCTCTTTTTAAATTATTACTTATGTCAGACCTACTGCTTTGTTGGGGTTTTCTTATTGCTTTTTCCCCTTCCCCATGGTTTATCATGTAACTGCTTCTGGTTTGTATTGCTTGGCCTTGAAGGCACTTAAACTGTTATGCATTATTGTAATACGGTGAACTGACTTTTTATCGAAATGTCGCGGTTAAGCAAGAGTCGCCACCGACTTTTATTTTATCCAATTAGAAAGGCTAAAAGAAAAGGAAAAGACCTTTTAAATATTTTGAGTTCGGGGGGTAAGTTATACAAAGGAAAGGTGTAAAGCACCCTTTGCATCCATGGTTATCCATGGGCTCTTAATTGCTTAACTCACTTTGTTTTCAAAATGTTTGAATTGTTTGAAAAGTAGGGTGTGAATAGTAAAAACTTTGAAGAAGAACTTTAGCTTGTAAATAAGCGTAGTCTTTTTTAATTTAGTTTTTGAAAAGAAGTGGGAAAAGATTTTTAACTTTGAATTTGAATGGAGCAAGCAATTAAAAACAACTACCCTAAGTTTGAAAAAAACGTTCTTTTAGCTTTTCAGGACGAAAGGGTCTATCCATACCATAAGAGGGCAGGAAGTCTTTCAATTGGATGTTAAGGGTCATCGAGGTTTATCGTTCGCCACAAGACTGTCCCTGCCATAAAGAGGGCAGGTAGTCTAAGGGAAGGATAGAATAGTCATTAATCTTTTTAGGCATCATGCGAGGATACCTTAGCAATTGGGAAAATCATCTTATTTTTCTGAGGCAACATCGAGGGACCAGATGATTTTTAATCTTTAAGGCAACCTTGCTTTAGGTATCCTCGGAATCGAGGGACTTTGACTATTTAGTATTGTTAGAGGTAGGGATGGCAAAACGGTCCGGGGTCCACCGGGCCGCCAGCGCACCCGCCAAAAAATGGCGGGTTGGGTTGGGATTTTAGGCTCGCCGCTCGCCAAAGTCCGCTCCGCCAAAACCCGCCGCCCGCCATACCCTCCCCGCCAAAGCCCGCCGCTCGCCAAAACCCGCTCCTCCTCCAAAACTCACTATTTTTTTAGTTAATTCTAGTAATTGCAATTCTTGATGGTTTATTTTATACATTTATTTATAAATATATCTAATATTTTTTAGAGTAAATTTGTTAAAAAATTACTTTTATAAAAAATTGTTTTAAAAAATAAGTGAAAAGTTTAATTAAAAGGTAAAAAGAAGCATATTAATCTATTAAAAAATATAAATAAAAATAGGCGGGTAAGCCCTCCAACCCGCCATCTTGGCGGGGCGGGCATGATTTTGATGCCCATTTTACTTGGCAGGCATGCCCGCCCCGCTCGTTTTTTGGCGGGCATAAGGCGGGGCGGGCGGCAGGCGGGGCGGGCGGCCCGTTTTGCCACCCCTAGTTAGAGACAATAGAATTATAAGGCAATAGGCAACAAAGGCAACAAGATGGATTACCCTAAAGGTGTGTGGGTGCAACAATCACGTGGTTAACTTCGATGACATTTATCTTGTAAATTAGTGATCTAGGTTCAGTTAATAGTCTTGCACTCCCTAAATTACTAACCATGCAGTTTAATATAAACAATATTAAAGGCAGAAATTAAACGTTCCTACGCTATTACAATAAACACCTGTGGGCAGAAATTTAAAGGCGGAAATTAAAAGGCAGAAAATAAAAGGCCCTAATTACTATTACATCAAAATTGAATAAGCGACCTATACACCTTCTAGAATTTAAATAACAAAATTAAATAAATAGAAATTAAAGGCAAAAAAACATTAAACATAATGCATTCGACAATCACAGAATAAGGGATGAGAAGAGAAATTGCGCACTTTTAGAAATTCAAGGTTTGAAGGCAAATGAGGTGTTCATGGTGATAAATCCTAAATCTTAAAGGTTACCCTAAAATTTATTTATTATTATTTAACAAACCTAAAATTAAAACTAATTTAAATTATTATTATATTATTAATCTAAATAAAATAAAAAGTTATAAAAGATTTTTTAAGAGTTTTTATAAAAAACCCTAAAGAAAACTATGTTAAAAAAGAATATATTGGCTTAATTAAAAGAGAGAAGAATAAAAATAAAAATAAACAAACATGGGCGTTTGGGTTCGTATGTGACAAGCCTTGCTAGTATATGACGGGACTGCGCCTTCAGAGACCATTAGATTTAGCTTTGTGTTGATCTGGCGGTGATAACAGCAAGGTTTATCATGGACGCACGCTAGCTAATTTCATTGAATCTATAGGGAAACTCATGCAAAAGTGTGAAAATAAAATAACCGCAAGACACCAGGATAGAACCTAGGTCTTGCAGTTTACAGGTTTCTTACCATTTGAGCTATCACGATTAGTTGTTGTCGCACGCTCGCGAAAAATGAACAGAGTCGCCACCAATATATTTATCCCATAAGGGAAAGGAATATCAGAAAACCTAACAAAGGAAGGAACAGGGTCTTGCGACCAGAGAATCAAGGTACGGGAGTCGGTTAAGCAAGGGGAAGGTACTAGCACCCCTCGCGCCCATCGTACTCGATGGTATCCACCTATGTTTGTTTCTATCTAAAGGGTGTGTACTATGTCTATGTCTATATGCGAATGAATGCAAAAAGAAATACGGGGAAAAGAAGGAATTATTTACAAGTGTGCTCGTTCAAGCCCCGCGACTTGATGCCTACGTATCCTTTTCAGGAATCAGAGCGCCGTAGTTCGGCTCCATAGTTTTGTTTGTTTTTGTGTTTTTTAGTTGGGCGGAGTTAACGCTCGCGCTCTTGCATAAGGGATCGACCTAGGACGCAATAGAGCGGAGATAACAATGCCCTTAAGAAAGGAGAGAAAGAGAGAGAGTTTGAGTGTTTCGAGGAAATCCCTAAAGCAAGGGAAACTCGAGTTACTCTTTGGTTTGTGTCTTTTAGAATTTGGGAACTTAAACCCGAATGGAACCCTAAAGCAAGGGAGATCCAAGCACTCGAATGATTCCCTAAAGCAAGGGAGATCCAAGCTTCCATTCCCTTTTTAAGAATTTTCACTTTGATTATTAGTGTTTTAAGTATTTTCTTTGTATTTTTTAAAGGGATTTTATTTGAATATTTGTTAGATGTTTTAGTGTTGTAAAAGAAAAAGAATGAAAAAGTGGGGGACTAGCCTAATTTCTAAGCCTAGAATTATTGTTTGAAAGGGAAATTCTAAGTCTAAACTATGTTATGATGGAAAGGAAACATACTATAAAAGGAGCATACTAATGATATTAACAAAATAGGCCAAAAATATGGCCAAAAGCGAGCAACAATTATCACACAACAATTATATGAAAATAACATGGAAATGATACAAAAAACAATTCAAGAATTAGTGCGAAATTAAAATAAAAAATACTACTATTTTTTATGACTTTTTATGGGAGCAACGAACTACAAAGTGCCAAATTAAACTAGCCTAAAAATCTATTATGGAAACTAGTATTTTTTGAGTTTTTTATATGTCAACAATTTGTCAAAGTCTAAAAAACATAGGAGGAAAATCTAAGTACAAACCTAAATCCTACTAATTTTTTTAATGTGAATCAGGGGGGGTGTTAATTGCAGTTAAGGGTGTAAAGGGTAAATGGTGCGCAGGGCCCAAATGATTGGCCCAGGAGAGTTTTTGTAGCAAACAGAAAAAGTAAAGGTGAGTATATGGGCCAGATGGGGGCGTACTCAGCAATTCGTGGCAGGGCCTAATAGATGAGTTTTTTGTTCAGATTCTTTTTCTTGCAAAAACGGTAGCACGGGCCAAAGGGGTGTGCAGATTGCAATTCGTGGCCCAGTTGAATTTATTTGATCCATTTCACAGATTTTTATAGACAATGATAATTCACTTAAAAAAAAGATTAAATTAAAAATAGAAATGGGATTAGGGTTCAGTATGTGACCTTTGGACTCCCTTCATTCAGACGTGCTTGCGACGTTCCCAATTCTCTTCACTCAACGAACTCAGCGGCGGCGCCCTCTTTCGTCTCCGATCGAAGACTCCTAACGCCACCGTGAACAATCTCGATCGTCTTTCTCCGATCTTCTTTCGTCATGAACGTACACGCTTCCTCTTCTACTTAAGACTCTGAACAAACTTCTTCTCCTTTCTTCCGCGTGCGACGGCGCCGGCATTTCCGATCGACGTTCTCCGTGAGTTGCGCAAATAAAACTCTTTCACCGATTTCATCCTTTTCCGATTACGAATCCCCGTCAATTTGAAGCCTTGGTGTGAAGATCGAAGCGAAGACGATGTTGTTTTTCAGATTGTTGGAGAAGGTTCAACGACGGTCTTGTGAGTAGCGATTGAAGATTTTCGAATGTTGAAGATGAATTGAGGGCCTGATGAATTCTGATTTGGTTAGAGGTGATCTTCCAACTCTGTTACAATTTTCTTCCTTCGATCCTGTTATCTCTTTCTTCCTCTTCAATTTCTGTTCTGAGAATTTTCTGAAGTTTTGTTGTTGCTGCGAGATTGAGCGTGTAAACTCGGTTTTTTTGAGGCGAACTGACTCCTTGCTCTTTTTTTCTTTTATTATTTTTTTTTATTTTTTTGCAAGAGTCGCCACCGACTTTTATTTTATCCAGCTATATTAGGAAAGGCATAAAAGAACAGAAAAAAGACCTTTTGACAGATTTTGGGTCCGGGGGGTTGGTTATACAAAGGGAAGGTTTTAAGCACCCTTTGTATCCATGGTTATCCATGGGCTCTTAATTGCTTAGCTCACTTTTTTAAATGCTTTGTTGATTTGAAAATAGAAGAAGTGAAGATGGACAATAGGTCACATAGGTCTCTGAAGAGTTTCACCGGGAATAATGCCCTTCAAATACCAGATGAAAGTTTTGAAAATAGATGAGAAGTTTTGAAAATACGTTGTTTGAAAATGGAAGTGTTTGAGCAAGCAATTAGGAGTTACTTACTCTCAATTTATAAGATCTTTCCTGTACGTTAGCAAAATAGACAAATAGAAAATAGCAGAAACATAAATAATATGTCCAATTGGACAAAGAAAAAATAGCATAAACATAAATAATACGTCCAAATGGACAAAGAGAAAATAACAGAAACATAAATAATATGTCCAAATGGACAAAGAAAAAATAGCATAAACATAAATAATATGTCCAAATGGACAAAGAAAAAATAACAGAAACATAAATAATATGTCCAAATGGACAAAGAAAAATAGCGGAAACATAAATAATATGTCCAAATGGACAAAGAGAAAATAGCGGAAACATAAATAATATGTCCAAATGGACAAAGAGAAAATAGCGGAAACATAAATAATATGTCCAAATGGACAAAGAGAAAATAGCGGAATATAAACGTCCAAATGGACAAAGAGAAAATAGCGGAATATAAACGTCCAAATGGACAAAGAGAAAATAGCGGAATATAAACGTCCAAATGGACAAAGAAAAAATAGCAGAAATATAAATAATATGTCCAAATGGACAAAGAAAAAATAGCAGAAATATAAATAATATGTCCAAATGGACAAAGAAAAAATAACAGAAACATAAATAATATGTCCAAATGGACAAAGAGAAAATAACATAAACATAAATATGATGAATGATAAAATAAAGTATAAAGCAAGAAATATAAAGAACAATATAATAAAATGCGGAATTTAAAGTTAATTGTTAGTATGTTAGCACATGAATCATCTTGAAGCTAGTCAAGTATATTCACGATGTTAGTGAAGATCGATGGTGAGTGAGTGATGATCTCGGATTTAAAATTAATGAAAATTTATCAGAAGCTTGATAGAATCATAGCGACTACACGATAAATTTCCAAAAGTCTTAAAACAACTGCATACAATCTCTGCCATATTTGATCTTTTATTCTGATTCGGGACAAAGGAAAAAGATAAGAAACAATATCAAATAATATACAAAAATAAATATAAAACAAATTAAACTTAATTCATTCTTTTTGTGATTTTTTTTTGGAATTGATTTTAAGTTAATTAACAAGCTAATTAAACAAATAATTATACAAATAATTAAACTTAACAAGAAAAATATTATTTTATATGTCAAAAATTAGATTATAAAAAATATAAACCTAAATCTAAAAGGAAAATATTTTTGGAGTTTTTTGATTGGTTAAAAATAATTAAAAAAAGCAATATTTACATAATTACTAATTAATTAAGCAATATAAATTAATTATGAAAAGAAATAAAATATTTTTATGTTAAAAATTAAATAAACATTTTATCAACTTAAAACTAAAATTAAAACTTTTTTTTTTGAGAAATTGAAAATATGCATAAATATGGAGTTTTTAATTCATGAACTCCTAACACTACTACATATTAAAAATTACATTGTACTTACTCTATGATGTTCCAAGAGTGGAATAGAGTGATTGAAATTGATGGAAAGTGGCTATTTGAATGAGCCTTGATTTTTACAAGTTTCTTGAAACTTTTGAAAAATATAAAACTTATGCTATGCTTTTGGAGTGTGTTGTTATTCTTCTCTTGTTCCTCCTCCTATTTTTCCTCTCCTTGAATGAAGAAAATGAAGTTCTATTTATAGGCAAAGAGTTTGATCTTGGAAGCCTTGCAAGTGGAAATTGTCATGATTGATTTTGTGGAAAAAATATGATAATGGAATATTTTCAATGAGTGTATTTCTTAACCATGGTTAAAACACTCAAGTATTATTCTCTTCAATCTTGCAATAATATATTTAAACATCTTGAATTGGTCTTGATTGGCAACCATAAGCATCTTTGATAATATCTTTGAATTATCTCACTTTAATTAAACTTTAAATGAATAAAATTTAATTAAAATGAAATAAAAATGTCATGAATCATGGATGGGTCGTGGATGCCCTTTAAACATATGAGAATCAAGATTGAATCACAAAAGAATTGGCCTTTTTGAAAAAAAATCAAATTTTGGTCATTACTTGTTTCATGCATTTTTCCAAAAAAGGTCAACTTCATCAAGGCATATCTCCCTCAATTTTGATCCTATGAAAGTGTTCTTTAACTTTTTGGAAAGCCCAAGATGTCCTCTACAAGCCACTTTGGAAGCGTTTTTGCATTTGGAGAAGTTATCTTGATGATATGGGCTTTGACAAAAAACTGCTTTTTGTTGACTTTGAAAATGACCTGTAATGTTTTGGCTTATATCTCTTAGGCGGAAGCATTTCTTGACCTTGGTCCCAACATCAAAGTTGTAGAGAATTGAATTTCCTTGAGAATGAGCTTTGGTTGGAATTTTTCTGATAAATTATGAGAGAGTTATGGTCGGTCAAAGTTCAGTTGACTTTTAGGTAAAAAACTCTAATTTTGCAATTTTGAGTTTTGTCGATTTCTGAACTTTTCTTGATGAATTATGATCAACCATTGATCACATGATGAATCTTTTGACAAAATATGGATGTTGACCAAAAATTGCATTTTTGACTGTCTGTTGACTTTTTGGTCAAACTGGTCGTCTGTTGACTGTTTGAGCTGTTGAGTGTGCGTCCGAGCGAATCGAAGTTTGAAAATTTGTCTGGTGGTACTTTGAGACGTATGTAGATCCATGAAATCCATTTGAGGTCTCAAAAACTCGTTCTCCAGTATAATCTGAAACCCGGACTCCGCGCCTGCAAATTTTAATTCTGCACGAACTGCGTCAGCATTATTTATCTGAAAATAAATCTCAAATAAACAGTGTATGAAGTGATAAACAGTATTTGGCGTTTATGAAAGGATAAATTTAACAGCGAACCAAAATACTGTATAAAAAAAATTCTAAAAATTGAGTATTCATAAAATCAGGATATTTATGAAATAAAAATCCAAGATTGTATAAAAATCCAAATTTTTAGACAGAAGTCTGTTGACTTCTTTTTTTGAAAAAAGAACGAGGGCGAATTTTGGGGTATAACAATAATGATCATAACACTTAGAAAATGATGGGATCTCAGAGGTCAAAAATTGGGGTGCAACAGATGCCCCTATTTAAGTTTCTTCTATCCGGAGACACGATGATTGTAAATCTTCGTTTTAACGTGATGGAAGAGACTTAAATATATAAAAAAAACACAATTTTTGAACCTGAGATGCAATGTAATGCTTATGATTATGAATTCACATGATTTCTACGAGATGGAAACAGGACACCAATGGGGAGAAGTAAACAGACTCCGCTAGGGAAAAGGTATACGTCATCTAGGAATAGAATCAGACTTCACACAAGAAAGAAACAGTTGACAAAAGCTTTCAAGATAAAACATGATTGAACTTTGAGAAGAGAATATCTGAGGCATACATGAATGTGGCTACATAAAATGAATATCAAGGTAAAACATGATTGGACAACATCAAATGACAATCAAGGTAAAACATGATTGGGCAACATCGAATGACAATCAAGATAAAACATGATTGGGTAATCATCAACGGACAATCAAGGTAAAACATGATCACAGGTCCATCAAGGTAAAACATGATTGGATGTCATTAAGGATAATCAAGGTAAAACATGATTGGATAATCATCAACGGACAATCAAGGTAAAACATGATTAGATAATCGTCACAGATCCATCAAGGTAAAACATGATTGGATGTCATTAAGGGATAATCAAGGTAAAACATGATTGGATAACATCAAATGACAATCAAGGTAAAACATGATTGAAAAATACCAAATGACAATCAAGGTAAAACATGATTAGAGAATACCAAGTGACAATCAAGGTAAAACATGATTAGAGAACACCAAGGTCAATCAAGGTAAAACATGATTTGAACTTTAAGAAGAAAATATCAAAAGCGTTTTAAGATAAACCATGAATGAAGCAGCATCAAACGACAATCAAGATAAAACATGATTGAACTCAGAGATATTCAAGAGTGACTTTGAATGAGGTAATAACACTTTACTGGGAATTGGGACATCCATAGAAGCTTTGAATAAAAGGTGACAAAGTTCTGAAAAATTGTCAGAACAAACAAGACATATCATGAAGAATATCAGATAGATACAGACAAAACGAATCAAAAGGATAAATTTGTTTTGGTAGGTGCCAATAAGTTGGACTTTGATCTCAAGGTAAGATGTTGACAACAACAGGACCTTGGAAGAATGTTAATGAGCATGATTTTGTTTCTATGCATGATGTTAAAGTTTTCTATGCATGATGAATGCTCAATGCAATGTAGTTATTTATGACAACTGGGATTGACTCTTTTGTGAGGCAAGATTGGAGCTTTGATTCCTTAACACGGGAACTCTGAAAACTCTGCTTGGAAAGAAGATGCTTGAACAAACTTCTTGTCACATTGATAACTGTATCAAACAAATGATCCTTTGAGAAGTACTGATAAATTGTGCTTGGGGATTGCTGAAGAAGATTGCCCCAGTATAAGTCTTGCAGAGGATATTCTGATCAACAAATCTTGATTTAAACATCTGAACAACAGGATCTTGAAGTAATGTGCCCCTAACAGGATCACTGATCAAGTTTCTCTACTGTTTGAACTTCCTAGAAGATGAGTGCTTACTTGCAAATAAAATGTTTATTCAAGAATGGTAATTTTAATGCAATGCTCAAAACATATTTTTGAAATCAAAGTCACTTTGTAAAGAAAATGGAATCACTTGTCAAAACACAAAGGTTAAGACAACCAAAGTAAAAGATAAAGAAAAGATATGGTATCAACATAAATGATTGGTAAATCTCTTGGGAGTCAGCTTACGCAACCTTGTTGTAGTATGCTTTCAAAATAAACCTTGCTTCAATTAGGGCTTTTGAAGGTTGTAACGTGGTCAGGTTCACGGTTTAAAAAATAAAAGGTATAAGGCTCAAATTTTTTGTAACCCACCCCATCTTCGTGATGATCTTCATTCCTAAACCCAGTTAATTCAAAATATGCATTCAGGTTCTAAGAGACTTCTGCAATTTTATCTGTTGTGATGATGATAGTTCACAAGCCAAGAAAACTTAGTGATGGCAGTCACTTCTTCCTTTTGATAGTCACAACATTTTGTGGTTTAAGAATTTATTGACTTATCTCTTCTTTTTTCCTTATTTTGATATCCCTAACTTTTGCCTGAACTGTTTATTTTGAACTTACAGTCAGCGGGATGCCTTAATTTTTGCCTAAGTCATTTTTTGAGTTTGACTTAGCAGGATTTTCTTTGATTTTCTTTTTTGATACTTTTTTTGAAAGATAGTGACTATCTTGCTTAATGATTATAATGAACCATTATCAGCTTTTGCTTGGCGTCTCCAACATTTCTTTGATGTATGCGGAGGAAAGCTTATGATTAAAACACTTGTTGAAAGGTGTATTGAATGATTCTCTTAAAATAGAATGCACAACCAAATTAACTGGGAACTACCCTGCCCCGGGTTAAAATGTGGGTTATTTCGTATAAAAAAAACACCAACTTCTAGGCTCAAAGGGGTTGACAAGGGATTAACTTCCTTATTTCTCCAGTGTTTGGAAATTGAAACAATGCCTGTACATCGTCAGCAAAGTTTTATTTGAAAGCATACAGTTCAACAACTTGGGTATTTCCTTGTCATCATCCTCCCTCCAATCTTTGCATAAAACACAAGTTTGATAGAGAAAGCAAAATAATTTTTTTTTTTTTGTAAAAGAAGCATAAACATAGACATAGTAGATGAAAATGAATTCAAAAATACGATGCTCATTTCATTAAAATTAACATTCTGGAATGAAAAAAGTTTAAAAGCAAACAATATAACTGAGGAAATGCAAACAGTAGGGAAACATCTTTCTAAATCATGGCCTGCTGCCCCTTGATGGAAAGGACAATGAAGATCAGACCTAAAACCTTCTGGAAGTGGATTCCGAGGTGGAAGAATCAGCTCGATGGTAGACAAGAAACTTCGAAGATGGAGATATACAAGGATAAGTTTCATGGATAAGCTGGATGTATGTATGTAAATGATGCATTTGTTGTTTATATTATTTGAGTTTCAAAGAACTTAAGATATTAATTTGCAAACATTCAAGCATTGGATTAAAGCATTGATCAAGTTATCATCAAAATCAATCATCCATTTTGGTGGATTAGAGTTTTCACCCCATCAACACCCAAGATCCATTGAGTTTGATGAAACTTACGATGTTTACAAAAAAAGACCTCTGAGTTCATTGGAAATCAAAGGAAAAGATTTTTATGAATGTATGAATGCATGAATGCCACATATACAGAAATGGTAACACAAACATGGTGCACATAAGATAGGTTCCAAAGTTCAACATCACGAGCATGAGGTCAAAGAACCAAATATGGGATAGTACTAGGGGTTAATCACCTGCACAACATGTTCTACTGATACGTTAGAGTCCACATTCTTCTTTCGGATATTACCGGCTTGCACAACTGAACTTGTGAGCCAATAATATTCTCAAGAAAAACTCGTCTGAGTGTGGCTCTCCGCATGACAACTAATCCAAGTCTTCACCTGAATAGTTTCTGCGCCACAACCTAATAAGGCCAGGATGGGTTGGGGTTCTACGGCCAACTCAGCTTCTACAGTTCAATGAAAGCAATAATGTCTTCGCAACTGAACTTGCTAAACATATACTACCAACAAGGAACCTCCACTGAGCGGAAGTATTCTCATGCCAGCTTTTTAAGGACTGAACTCCTTGTATGCCATACATGACTATACCCTCCACCTAATTCTTATGTGTACTTAATCCGGGTTAGGATTTGTCCATAATGTATCTCAAGTGACAGAACCACACATATATCAAGAATAGCATGAAATAACAAGTATGTACAAAACAACCAAGTATAAGCAAATATTAAAGTGATCTAAAACTCTAAGGTAACCCCTCTTTAAAAAGATTTTTCATTCCCCAGCAGAGTCGCCAGTTCTGTAAACTCGGTTTTTTTGAGGCGAACTGACTCCTTGCTCTTTTTTTCTTTTATTATTTTTTTTATTTTTTTGCAAGAGTCGCCACCGACTTTTATTTTATCCAGCTATATTAGGAAAGGCATAAAAGAACAGAAAAAAGACCTTTTGACAGATTTTGGGTTCGGGGGGTTGGTTATACAAAGGGAAGGTTTTAAGCACCCTTTGTATCCATGGTTATCCATGGGCTCTTAATTGCTTAGCTCACTTTTTTAAATGCTTTGTTGATTTGAAAATAGAAGAAGTGAAGATGGACAATAGGTCACATAGGTCTCTGAAGAGTTTCACCGGGAATAATGCCCTTCAAATACCAGATGAAAGTTTTGAAAATAGATGAGAAGTTTTGAAAATACGTTGTTTGAAAATGGAAGTGTTTGAGCAAGCAATTAGGAGTTACTTACTCTCAATTTATAAGATCTTTCCTGTACGTTAGCAAAATAGACAAATAGAAAATAGCAGAAACATAAATAATATGTCCAATTGGACAAAGAAAAAATAGCATAAACATAAATAATACGTCCAAATGGACAAAGAGAAAATAACAGAAACATAAATAATATGTCCAAATGGACAAAGAAAAAATAGCATAAACATAAATAATATGTCCAAATGGACAAAGAAAAAATAACAGAAACATAAATAATATGTCCAAATGGACAAAGAAAAATAGCGGAAACATAAATAATATATCCAAATGGACAAAGAGAAAATAGCGGAAACATAAATAATATGTCCAAATGGACAAAGAGAAAATAGCGGAAACATAAATAATATGTCCAAATGGACAGAGAGAAAATAGCGGAATATAAACGTCCAAATGGACAAAGAGAAAATAGCGGAATATAAACGTCCAAATGGACAAAGAGAAAATAGCGGAATATAAACGTCCAAATGGACAAAGAAAAAATAGCAGAAATATAAATAATATGTCCAAATGGACAAAGAAAAAATAGCAGAAATATAAATAATATGTCCAAATGGACAAAGAAAAAATAACAGAAACATAAATAATATGTCCAAATGGACAAAGAGAAAATAACATAAACATAAATATGATGAATGATAAAATAAAGTATAAAGCAAGAAATATAAAGAACAATATAATAAAATGCGGAATTTAAAGTTAATTGTTAGTATGTTAGCACGTGAATCATCTTGAAGCTAGTCAAGTATATTCACGATGTTAGTGAAGATCGATGGTGAGTGAATGATGATCTCGGATTTAAAATTAATGAAAATTTATCAGAAGCTTGATAGAATCATAGCGACTACACGATAAATTTCCAAAAGTCTTAAAACAACTGCATACAATCTCTGCCATATTTGATCTTTTATTCTGATTCGGGACAAAGGAAAAAGATAAGAAACAATATCAAATAATATACAAAAATAAATATAAAACAAATTAAACTTAATTCATTCTTTTTGTGATTTTTTTTTGGAATTGATTTTAAGTTAATTAACAAGCTAATTAAACAAATAATTATACAAATAATTAAACTTAACAAGAAAAATATTATTTTATATGTCAAAAATTAGATTATAAAAAATATAAACCTAAATCTAAAAGGAAAATATTTTTGGAGTTTTTTGATTGGTTAAAAATAATTAAAAAAAGCAATATTTACATAATTACTAATTAATTAAGCAATATAAATTAATTATGAAAAGAAATAAAATATTTTTATGTTAAAAATTAAATAAACATTTTATCAACTTAAAACTAAAATTAAAACTTTTTTTTTTGAGAAATTGAAAATATGCATAAATATGGAGTTTTTAATTCATGAACTCCTAACACTACTACATATTAAAAATTACATTGTACTTACTCTATGATGTTCCAAGAGTGGAATAGAGTGATTGAAATTGATGGAAAGTGGCTATTTGAATGAGCCTTGATTTTTACAAGTTTCTTGAAACTTTTGAAAAATATAAAACTTATGCTATGCTTTTGGAGTGTGTTGTTATTCTTCTCTTGTTCCTCCTCCTATTTTTCCTCTCCTTGAATGAAGAAAATGAAGTTCTATTTATAGGCAAAGAGTTTGATCTTGGAAGCCTTGCAAGTGGAAATTGTCATGATTGATTTTGTGGAAAAAATATGATAATGGAATATTTTCAATGAGTGTATTTCTTAACCATGGTTAAAACACTCAAGTATTATTCTCTTCAATCTTGCAATAATATATTTAAACATCTTGAATTGGTCTTGATTGGCAACCATAAGCATCTTTGATAATATCTTTGAATTATCTCACTTTAATTAAACTTTAAATGAATAAAATTTAATTAAAATGAAATAAAAATGTCATGAATCATGGATGGGTCGTGGATGCCCTTTAAACATATGAGAATCAAGATTGAATCACAAAAGAATTGGCCTTTTTGAAAAAAAATCAAATTTTGGTCATTACTTGTTTCATGCATTTTTCCAAAAAAGGTCAACTTCATCAAGGCATATCTCCCTCAATTTTGATCCTATGAAAGTGTTCTTTAACTTTTTGGAAAGCCCAAGATGTCCTCTACAAGCCACTTTGGAAGCGTTTTTGCATTTGGAGAAGTTATCTTGATGATATGGGCTTTGACAAAAAACTGCTTTTTGTTGACTTTGAAAATGACCTGTAATGTTTTGGCTTATATCTCTTAGGCGGAAGCATTTCTTGACCTTGGTCCCAACATCAAAGTTGTAGAGAATTGAATTTCCTTGAGAATGAGCTTTGGTTGGAATTTTTCTGATAAATTATGAGAGAGTTATGGTCGGTCAAAGTTCAGTTGACTTTTAGGTAAAAAACTCTAATTTTGCAATTTTGAGTTTTGTCGATTTCTGAACTTTTCTTGATGAATTATGATCAACCATTGATCACATGATGAATCTTTTGACAAAATATGGATGTTGACCAAAAATTGCATTTTTGACTGTCTGTTGACTTTTTGGTCAAACTGGTCGTCTGTTGACTGTTTGAGCTGTTGACTGTGCGTCCGAGCGAATCGAAGTTTGAAAATTTGTCTGGTGGTACTTTGAGACGTATGTAGATCCATGAAATCCATTTGAGGTCTCAAAAACTCGTTCTCCAGTATAATCTGAAACCCGGACTCCGCGCCTGCAAATTTTAATTCTGCACGAACTGCGTCAGCATTATATATCTGAAAATAAATCTCAAATAAACAGTGTATGAAGTGATAAACAGTATTTGGCGTTTATGAAAGGATAAATTTAACAGCGAACCAAAATACTGTATAAAAAAAATTCTAAAAATTGAGTATTCATAAAATCAGGATATTTATGAAATAAAAATCCAAGATTGTATAAAAATCCAAATTTTTAGACAGAAGTCTGTTGACTTCTTTTTTTGAAAAAAGAACGAGGGCGAATTTTGGGGTATAACAATAATGATCATAACACTTAGAAAATGATGGGATCTCAGAGGTCAAAAATTGGGGTGCAACAGAGCGTAATGATGAAGGTGATGCGATGAGAGTTGCAGAGGTTCTGAGATGAAGCTCAAGTGTGAAGCCAAGAGAATACCAGAGCCTCCGATTTTTGAACGTGCGAAATAAACGCCGCAGATGAAAGAGTTATTCAGGTAATTCGATTCAATGTCTTGAGTTACTTCCACTTCATCTTTCTTCTTCTTCTGATGAAATTATGTGTTGTTGTTGTCGTCGTAGTGGACGTTGTTGTGTTGATTGGAGCTTGAGGATTGATGATGATGAAGAATGGATGGTGAAGAATTGTGCGGGAGAGATGAATGAAGGTGATGGATGAAGTGATGCGTGTGAAGATGAATGGGGATGAGAGTGAGAGATGGTGGAGGGATGAATGAAGAGTGAAAGGGAGAAAGGGAGTGATGAAGATGGTTGAAGGTTGAGATACAGATTAGAAGAATGAATGGAGGTGGTGGAAGGTGCCTTGAATGGTGACTGCAGAAGCATTTATATATTGCCAATGATTAGGGAATGATGGTGAATTCTTGGGTGTGGGACTTGGAGCGCAGCTTGCAACATAGCTTTCTCCAATTCTCGAATGTGGGACTATTGGCTGAATCACATAGAGGTAACTGGATTCTGTTTCCTGATTTTCTGTTAGTTGAATGTTAGTGCTGGAAACTGTTGAAGGTTTGAACATTTAGATCTACTTTTGCAGGACTGGTATATCGTTGAAAAATCTCAAATCTTTGCACTGATAGCATCTTCTTTATACTTGCTTTACTTGCTGAATCTGTGTGAATCTATCTGATATCGAATGCTGGCAGTCTGCAATTAAGGAAGAGCTCTGGTAACTTCTTCTATCAGGTGCTAAGCTTTGCCTTATGAATGGATTTCTTTTCAATTTGAATGTGGAATGCTGCATGGTTATGTTGAATCCGTTGGTTCTGTTTTTGAAATTAACTCAGTTAGGGACTGAATCGGGTAAAGGTTAGGTTATGCTAGGTTGTTATATGTGCAAGGCTGTTTTTGGTTTGGTTTTTATGAACAGCAGGGCGGGTCTATTTGCTTAAACGGTATGGTAGTATGGATCATGTGGTCAAATTTAGATGTGAAAAATAAGTTTATGCATGATGCTGTTGGTTTCTTTGATGTATGATAATAACATATGGTTTAATGGTGCTGAACCGGTTCTGAACATTCTGTTTTTGTGCAGGGGGTTTTATTAGGTACGGAAAGTGGGCTTAAGGCTTATGATTGGGAAGTCATGAAGAAGATTGGAATATGAGGATTGAAGAACAATTGACCATTAGGATAGATTTTCTTTTGTTCTTTGTAACTGATTTTTGTGTATTTTTGTAATGGATTTGTAATGAAGTGTAATGGATGATGGATTTTGTATTTGATTTGTGATAAACTTGAATGGATATCCTTCTCATGGATGAAATATGAATGATTCTTGAATGGAGCCACAAAGCCTTGATGAGTACCCTCTTGGAATATATCTTGGATTGGAATTGTATGGATATTTGAATTTGAATGATGTTTGTGTTGAAAATGATTGATGGATGTATTGGTTCTTTGAAATTTTGGTGGTCTCTAAATGAACTTTGAATAATGATGAGTGATAAACCAAAGTCTTCACATGTGACATAAGACCATATTTTTCCATAAAATCTTGCAGGAACTTCAAAGTAAATGACTTATAAGCACACATAGCAACATGAATCAATCTTCGTCTAGTGAATAAGCCCAAATATTAAGATGTTGCCCAAGACCAAACCCCATAAATCCAATTGGAGATCACAAGCATGAAGAAGCACATCACTTTCTATGAGTAAGAATTTAAGATCCAAATTCATAGCTTTTGACTAGAGCCCGATAGAAAGACATAATGAAATCACATACCACTTGAGATGACCATATCAATAGAACACCTTGAAGAGAAGTCCCTAAGGAAAGTACAACCATAACTGTGATGATCACAAACCCAAAGAAGCAAGCCTTAGTCCCCAGCTTTGAAGGATTTTTATTGAAACAATCTTGCTTGATTCATATGGAACCCTAATCTTCCAAGATCCTCGATTCCATGCCAATTTATTTATTTATGATGCATGAGTTATGTTGATGACCTAATGGGAGGTATGTACATGAGATTATGAAGCTAAAGCCAGTTAGAAATTAAGGGGTAGGACAAATTTGGGGTATGACAGCTGCCCCTATTTAATCGTCTTAAACCTGAAGGTGAGATTGGCGTCAGCCTTTCGGACATTCGAGGTAGAAGAAGATTAAATATCAAAGTACCAGAAATTTGTCATGAAGAGAAGATGGGGTAAGTGTTATCTTTAAATTTTTTTTTTTGATATCTGCTGGGGAAAGGGGAAATTTTGTTTTTCTGATTGAAATATTTACAGCGAGTCATTGGATGAATGGTGAGAGCTTGTAACGTAGCCCAAGGTGCCAATACAAGGTTCTCGAAGGAAATGTTTACTACATGGAAGTGGTCGGAGCAGAAGTATGTCTGGTGGGAAGGTAAGATAGGCAAGTGTTTTAAAGGAGATACAGACGAGTATCGACAGAATGACACATACGAGCATCAAAAGGGAGATACAGACGAGTATCGAAAGAATGACACATACGAGCATCAAAAAGAGATACAGACGAGTATCGAAAGAATGACACATACGAGCATCAAAAGGAGATACAGACGAGTATCGAAGGAATGACACATACGAGCATCAAAAGGAGATACAGACGAGTATCGAAAGAATGACACAGACGAGCATCAAAAGAAGATACAGACGAGTATCGAAAGAATGACACAGACGAGCATCAAAAGGAGATACAGACGAGTATCGAAAGAATGACACATACGAGCATCAAAAGGAGATACAGACGAGTATCGAAAGAATGACACATACGAGCATCAAAAGGAGATACAGACGAGTATCGAAAGAATGACACATATGAGCATCAAAAGGGAGATACAGACGAGTATCGAAAGAATGACGCATACGAGCATCAAAAGGAGATACAGACGAGTATCGAAAGAATGACACATACGAGCATCAAAAGGGATACAAACGAGTATCGAAAGAATGACACAGACGAGCATCAAAAGAAGATACAGACGAGTATCGAAAGAATGACACAGACGAGCATCAAAAGGAGATACAGACGAGTATCGAAAGAAAAAATGACACATACGAGCATCAAAAGGAGATACAGACGAGTATCGAAAGAATGACACATACGAGCATCAAAAGGAGATACAGACGAGTATCGAAAGAATGACACATACGAGTGCTTGAGAAGCTTGGTAGATGGACTTATTGGGGATTGGGATTTTGTCTTGAAATGATTTGCCAGGACGGAAGACAAAGGATACGCAACACAGGGGTTGGATCTGAAAAATTTTCCCGTACGAGGGAAGGAATCACGGAGACTAGGGACGACTAGGCTCGGCAATAAGATGACAGTAACCACGGGGGATTACGGGGATATTGATGCTTACGAAGCATAAGAATTACATTAATCCCTCAGGCCAAAGGCGGGGTGTAACTCTTCAAGAGTGGCAATCGTTCGAATCGCCACACACCAAGTATGATTATTCAAACGATTGAAAAATGAAATGGGTTGAATGCCCACCCTCATTCGCACTCTAATTTTTGCGCGGCACACGGGAAATAACCATGATAAGACTAGAGACGACTAGACTCGATAAGAAGATGATAGTAACCACTGGGGATTACCGGAATATCGATGCTTACGAAGCATAAGAATTACATTGATCCCTCAGGCCAAAGGCGGGGTGTAACTCTTCAAGAGCGGCAATCGTCCGAATTGCCACACACCAAGTATGGTTATTCAAACGATTGGAAAAATGAGATGGGTTGAATGCCCACCCTCATTCGCGCTCTAATCTACACGCAGCATACGGGAAATAACCTCGGAGACAACGATTCTGACGAAGAAGGACA